>NW_006797412.1:294201-295491 GCF_000442215.2 Lipotes vexillifer | reverse complement strand
GGTGGGGTCGGAAGAGACTTCATGATTCCCTCCGTCGGACCCCCAACCAACTTGTCAGCCAGAAGTAGAATCTTCTGCACATACTATTAGCGTTTTATTCTGATTTGTCACGTCTACTTGGGGCTATGTCAATGTAACCTTCTGAGAGTCCTTCTTGTCAAAACAAAAACAAACATGATATGTAATGACTGGAGGGCCAGGTTGCTCTGTCCCACAGGCAAGTGCAACCGTCTCTTGCCTCGAGGTGACAGGAAGAAAAGGGCAGAAGTGCTTAAATCTTCTGCAAAGGCAGAAGTGCTTAAATCTTTCTGGACATTGAAACCCTCCACCCAAACCTTTTTTTCATGTTTTTGGTTTTTTGTTTTCGTTTTGGTAAATAAGGAGAAGCTTCTCCTCACCCAGTCTTCCTGTGGCTGGGAGAGGGCCTTGCTGCAGTTCATTGAAATCTGGTCTGTCCACTATCAAGAGGTGGGAGAGAAGAGGAATTGGTCTCAAAGCTCCCACCCCAGCCCAGGGCCTGACCTTGTAGGGGAAAGGTTGTGTGTTTATACATCTGAGCATTTTCAGTGATTCTAAGATGACAGGGTAGGAACCATTGCCTTGGGAATGCACATCTCTATAATAAAAATCCCATTTTAGGGGTTAATGTGAAGTTTCCTTTTCTCCTTTATCCAAGAAAAGTAGCATGTCCACTGCGCAAGATCAAAGCGTAAAACCAAGTCTGAACCACACAGGCCTCTGCTTGACAGCTTAGCATCCCACCGAAGTTAACCCGAAATGTTTCTCTTCGGTGACAGGAGAGTGTGGGCAGGAAAGGGGGGACATAGGCATCGACCGCGTAGAGATGGGCAGAGAGCCGGAAAGCACGCTGAACGGGTTTTTATGAGTTTCTGACTCTTACGCGCCTATACCTCCGGGTTTCGGAATGTAAAGAGGAAAAAAAACCCTCCCACAGGCTGCTAAGCTAACACGGCCTTCGAATTCCAAATTGAACACACTTTGGTTCTGGTTTTTCAACAGTCGCAAGACCAAGCCGTCCACGGGGAGGAAAGCCAGAGGGGGCCAATTAGGAAGGAAGAAATTAAAGGGAGGAATAAAGGAAAGGAAAAAGCCCAGATGAAAGGTCCAGCGGAGAGTGAGTGACAAGGCCGGAGTATGGCAGCCGGCGGCGGAGGTGGGGAGGCGGCTGCGCTGCAAACTGACAGGTGGGTCTCGGGCCTGGAAGGGGGCGGGTGGGCGGGAGGCCCTCCAACCCCTGGGCAGCGCCGGCCGCCGCGGCTACGCCTCCCG
>NW_006797412.1:293756-294175 GCF_000442215.2 Lipotes vexillifer | reverse complement strand
GGGGCGGGGAGCGCGCGGGGCGGGAGGCGGGAGGCGGGCGCGCGGGCTCCCACTCCGGCCTCGGCGCCACTCGCCCGCCGCGCTCCGGGCGTCCCTTCTGCCTCCGACGCACCGCGGATACACCAGCCTCCGGCTGCCTGGTACGGGAAGCTCCCCGCGCCTGCCGGAGGAGAGGAGCGAGGCCGAGCCGGGGCGGCCCCGGGGCACGATTCGTCGCGGAGACGCGGGGACCAGACCTGAGGATGAGCGGCGAAGGGCGGCCCGGGCACTGACGCGAGTTGGGGCCACGGCTCCCGGCCGCCGGCGGTGCGATGAGCCTGCCAGCGGAGACGCCCTAGCCGGGTGCACGCGCCGGGCGAAGCGCGCAGGTGGGGCTGCGCTCTCGGCGGTGCGCCCCGCGCCGGGTCCCCGCCGGCCGG
>NW_006797412.1:287131-293746 GCF_000442215.2 Lipotes vexillifer | reverse complement strand
GCCGTCCCCGCCGCTGCTGCCCCAGCGCCCGCCGCGAGCCCCGCGTCCGGCCGGCGCCCTGTGCTCATGTACGTAGGCTGGGCGCCCGCCCCCGGGGGGTGAGGGTCCATGTTGGGTGTCCGCGCCCGGGGCGCCCTTCCGCCTCCCTGCTGCTCGGGAGCAGCCCCCCTAACCCAAGCCCAAGTTTGTGCATATGGGTGATCGCCCGGGCTGAAGTCCGCCGGGCCGGGGATGGGGTTGGGCAGAGGGCACGGACGACCCGAGCCTGCTTGAGGGGGGTGGGGATGAGGGGGAGGAAGCCACCCGGAGGTGCGCTGAACGGGGGGGCGAGGGGAGTTGGAGGGCTTGGTGGAGAGAGGCTGGGTGGCCAGCATCCTGCGGCGTCTAGGGTTCCATCGGCTCCTTTGGGCGGCATAAAGTTTGGGCACCAGAGAGGCTTTCGGAGACAGGCAGAGTGAAGGGGGCTCGCCCCGCCCGGCGCCCGCCATCCCCGGCCTCCTCCACCGCACACCCTAGTGCTGCCGGGCCCCCCTGCTCCACCGCCACGACCCCTCCCGGGTCAAAGAAATTAGGCGACTGCGCGTTGCGGCCCACGCAGCGGTCTCTGGTCTGCGCCCTGAGTCGCTGAGCGGCTGCCGGGGTGCTGGTGGAGGAGCCACAGCCTACAAAAGCCCCGACCCGCAACCGGGAACGGGGGTTGGGCTGGGGGACAGTCACGGACCTTCTTCTGGGCAACCGGGCCTCGGGCGGAGGGCGGGGAAGGGGCGTCTGCAAAGTTGTTAGGATGAGTCACCGGGTCCTGGGAGCTTTCTTACCCCCCTCGCGCCCTTCTTCCCCAAACACCCTCGGGCAAGCGAGGAAGGGTTTCCCTCTTATTTTCCTGCACGGCCGTCAGCGCCCGCTCCACTGCGGAATTCTCCACTGAGTCGCCTTTAGGGAAGTGTGGCCGGGACCCGGAGAGGGCGCCGGGCTCCGGAGTTCTCCGAGCCTTGCAGGGGGCGCGGGCCCCGCTAGCTGCATCCCAGCTGCTCCGCCACCCGCTAATCAAGAAGACACGGGGAACACTGCGGGCCGGTGTTTTTCTGGGACTCGCTTCCGTGTCCGTGTCCACAGTCTGGGATGTGTAGGACCCCGGGCCGTGCCCCGGCGCCGGGCATGCCGCCCCTGCCCTCGGGGTCCGGCGCGTCCATTTCGGGAGCCTCCGGGCCGGGCGCGCGCGGGCCTCGGGGCTCAGCTGTGCTGCTTTCTCTCCGCAGGGACGGCGGCTCCAGACTGGCGGCGGCGCGCCCCCGGGCTGTGAATGCGACTCGCCCCTCGACCTCGCTCCCCGCCCGCCCGGCCGCCGGGACGCGGTAGGGGTTGCCCAGCTCCACTGCGATGGCAGTTGGCGCGCTGTCCAGTTCCCTCCTGCTCACCTGCTGCCTGATGGTGGCTCTGTGCAGCCCGAGCATCCCGCTGGAGAAGCTGGCCCAGGCGCCCGAGCGGCCGGGCCAGGAGAAGCGCGAGCACGCGTCTCGGGACGGCCCGGGCCGGGTGAGCGAGCTCGGGCGCCCGGCGAGGGACGAGGGCGGCGGCGGCCGGGACTGGAAGGGCAAGGGCGGCCGCGGGCTGGCCGGCCGGGAGGCGTGGAGCAGGCAGAAACAGGCCTGGGCCGCCCAGGGCGAGGGCGCCGGGGCCGGGAACCTGCAGGGGCGGCCCCGCGGGGACACCCCGCACGAAGAGCCCCCGGCCGCCGCCGCCGCCGCCCAGGACGCGGCGGGCCCAGACCCAGAGCCCACGCCCGAGCTGCCGGAGGAGTACGCGTACCCGGACTACCGGGGGAAGGGCTGCGTGGACGAGAGCGGCTTTGTGTACGCGATCGGGGAGAAGTTCGCGCCGGGCCCCTCGGCCTGCCCATGCCTGTGCACCGAGGAGGGGCCGCTCTGCGCGCAGCCCGAGTGCCCGCGGCTGCACCCACGCTGCATCCACGTCGACACGAGCCAGTGCTGTCCGCAGTGCAAGGAGAGGAAGAATTACTGCGAGTTCCGGGGCAAGACCTACCAGACCCTGGAGGAGTTCGTGGTAAGAGGCGAGCGCCCGGGCGACTTTGCCCGTCCCAGGAGAGGGTGAACCGGCTCCGAGTCCCCACTTTGGAGAAGAGGCGCTCTGTGGTTCTCAGAGGTGGGCGGCGCTGTGCCCGCGTCCCCTCAGCACGACCCCTCTTTTTCAGTGCTGAGGTAATTTTTGAAAGCCGTGTGCCCAGTCCACGTGCATTCGCTTGGTCTTCACGATAAAAGGGTTTCCTTATAGTGAAGCCGGTGGCCCTAAGGCGAGCAGCCCGAGCAAAATCACTGGCTGTACTTTTAACCTTAATTGGCTGCTCCTGAGTTAAAAGTGTTGCTGCCGAAATGCTCGCCCTGTTTTCAAACACAGGGTAATTTACCCTGCTGTTTGGGATGTGCTCTTGAGCTAATAGCTCATTAAGGGAGACTGTTCATATAAATAAGCCGTTTCCCTAGATTATGTGCTGGGTATCAGGCAGATGTTCTAGAAATTAAAAGAAAAAAATGCTTGCCCAATGGATGCCAAAACAAAGTCGACAGCCAAACAAGAAGTCCAGGTTACGGTTAAAAATGGTTTTATTTTAGGTGAGTACTGGTAATAATATTAGTAGCGCTATTTCCTGAATGCCTACTGTATGTTAGGCTCCAGGCTGCATTTCTCACCTGTATTAACTTAGTTAAACCTCAAACCACGCAATAAAGTAGATTATTATCTACTATCTCCAGTTGATAAAGAAGAGGAAACTGAGACACAGAATATTTTAAAAAGGTGTCGAAGGCAACACAGCTGTTAAGAAGCAGATTCATGTGTCAAGCACGCTTTTACCCCCTACACTCTTATTTGAACCAAAGGCCCAGCCCCACAGGGGCACTGGCGTGGATGGAGATGCCATCCAGTGCTTGTGCTGGCCAGGGGGTGAACTCCCCCCGAAAGCCCTGCTTCTTCAGTACCGAGCCTGGGAGACAACTGCACGGCTGCTCAGTCATTCCAGTCCCCCATGGTCGGCTCAGTCCAACTGGACTTGGCCAGTTGACTTGGCATGCCAGAGGTTTCCCAGGCAGCAGAGGGCATCCTGGCACCTCCAGCCCCCAAAGCTGAACAAGGAGTCAGGTGCGAAGGAATCCTTCAGGGTGCCCAGACCATAACCTCTGAGATCTGCAAGTTGAGAATGTGCCCAGGATGTGACAGCGTGTAGTGAGTTTTAGGAATGAATTCCTGAGTGTTGTAGAAATATTAATATAAAGCCAAGAAGGACAGATCTATAGGTAATGTACAAAGTGTGGAGATGCTGGGATTTGGTCAGAAAAGATGAGTTTGCATTCTGGTTTTGCCACTAATCGGCTGCATGATGGGAACAAAGCATATCTCCCCTCATGCTTTCTTTTTCCTCATCTGTAAGGTAAGGGCCCGACATTCCTTAAGGCTCCTTGGAGTTCTAACAACCTGACACCCAGGGTTTATCTCCAGGCAAACCTGTTTAAGACAGTTCTTGGCTTCAGCCCTTTGGAGAGACAGACAACTTTGATGAGAACCTGCTAGGAACCAGGCCCTGGCCATACTACAGAAGTAAGTCTGGAACCCTGCCCTCAGAATACTCCTGGAGGACTGGGGAGCCGGGCAGATGCCTCCCCAGATGTTCTGGGGTGCAGCCCGGAAGTGCATAAGTAATGCTGGCCATGGGAGCTGGTGGAGCCCAGAGGAGGGGCCTTCCGTGTTGGCCTGGGATGGGGCTGTAGCCAAACGATTCTCTGGAGTTTTAGATTCATAGGAAAATCTAAGTGTTACAAGATCAAAGATGAGGGATTCGTTTTTAATTAATACCATTTATTGTTTGCACTGTGTGTAGTTCCATAGTCATTTCTTATAAGTGTCCATGAGGTAGGATGAGGAATTACTAGCATTTTGATCTCAAAAGCCCAAACGCATCCCAGAGCAGCCATCACAGGTAGAAGGAAGAATTCAAACTTCTGTTCTGGTTATTCATTGCTAAGTGCTGGATGCCATGAAGCTGCCTGTGTGTATGGGGGTGGGAGATCGTTTTTCTTTTTGTTTGTTTTGTTTTTTAACATCTTTATTGGAGTATAATTGCTTTACCGTGGTGTGTTAGTTTCTGCTTTATAACAAAGTGAATCAGCTATACGTATACATATATCCCCATATCTCTTCCCTCTTGTGTCTCCCTCCCTCCCACCCTCCCTATCCCACCCCTCTAGGTGGTCACAAAGCACAGAGCTGATCTCCCTGTGCTATGCAGCTGCTTCCCACTAGCTATCAGTTTTACATTTGGTAGTGTATATACGCACATGCCTTGTATTGTATTCCTGTTTTCAAAAATTGGTGCATAAGTAGAATGTATTTCCCACTCTGAGATGGGAGATGATAGCAATTAAAGGGAGATTGGAAAGATTATAATCTCAGTAAGAATTAAAATACCAATAAAGCTATTTTTAGAGTATTAAGCGCATCTTTCATCTTCAAGTGATCCTTTGTTCTTAACTTTCATCCAGTCATTACCTGATGCTAGGATGACACTGTGCACAGCAGCTATAAAATTTTCATTATATTCCTGCTCCTATGATAGGTACAACTGCATAACGATTGCGTTGTATATATCATGCTTGTTCATTCTGTTAGTATCAGGAACACTCTTAAGGCATTTCCCTAACTTAGTGTGGCTTTGTGCAAGTTTCATTCCGTGAACAAAAGAGGGTGCGGTGCTTTCTGGGAGAGTTGGGAGGATAAGCATAGAGGGGTATAGGGTCAGCTGTGAGTCCAGGGGTTTGTGGGGCACATCTGCTCTTGTAGCTGCTCTGGGTCCTCCAGGCTTCCAGGAGACCCGTCAAGGCCTGCAGTTTGCACAGCACACAGTACATGCAAGACAGGAAAGGAACGCATTTTACATCTGAAGCGCTTTGCGCTTCTCTTAAAAAAATGTAATTCAGTATGGTTGTGGTGCCATAGGGTCATGTCTGGAACGCTCCTGATCATGGCCAGGTCAGGGGAGGTGAAAGGCAGGCCTGTTCTGGTCCTCTTTCCTTGGGAGGCACGCAGGCGCTTTCTGTTCTCTGCTTTCTGAGAGAGAGTAGGTTACTGAGGGAGCTCGTGGTGCATGTCTGAGAAAGTGGAACCGCGGATCCTTGTGCCTGTGATGCTATTGAGCACACGTTCCGGACAGAGCGTGTCTCTTCCCTGCCCTCTCGTGCTCCTCTGTCCTGGGTATGTGTCTGCAGTCCCTGTGCCCGGTGCACAGTGAGGCCAAACAAACCGAAACGTCAGAGTTCGGAGCCGAGAAAGGTTTATTTATCACAGGGCCACGCCAGGAGAATGGCTGACTCATGCTCCAAAGACCCAGTGGGTTTCAGGGAAGAAGGTTTTATAGGCAAAACCTGGGGGGCGGGATTCAGGGTGTGTAACCCTCCTCTGATTGGTTGGTGGTGAGGTCACAGGGCAGTGCTCCAGGGATCTGTGCTCAGCCTGAAGTCACCATCCTCCACCAGGATGGGGGCCTTAGTTCCTGCAGAAGAGCTCAGGGATATGTATCAGATATCTGTGCCCATCCCTCAGGAGGAACTGGGACCCTCTCACACCCTGCCCCTCCGTTTCCTTCTGCATTTCCTCACTCCCCTAATTAGTGACTATTTGAATCTGCCCTTTGGAACTCAGGGAAGGTCTTGGAGGCAGAAACCTTTTTCCTACAAACAAGAAATAGAAAGCACAGAAAGGCTTTTGTACTTGGGAGGGCCCCACAGGGTCCTGCTGGGTTTCACTCTCTGCCCAGTTTTCTCTGTACTTCAGTCCTGTCTTTCCCCTTCTCACCAAAGCTCTTTACCCCATTCAAATTCCCATTCCTTACAGCCTGGTTGATCTCAGGCAGATGTCAGCAGAAGACCTTCAGTGAAATACCGTTAAGCTGCTAATAACAATTAGAGTAATACCCTCATCCCTCCAGGGATGTTTGCAGTTTAATTTGTATATTCAAATAAAAACATAGTTACCAGTAGAATGTCCTCCACTGCCTCTGCAATTATACCAAGTGTCCTGTTCTTACACCAGCAGGCCTCCAACTTTGAGTAAGGAAGTTGGTCTATTCATTTATAATTTTTATACATGAATGCTATTTCATGTGCTCTCTTGCTTCCTGGGGCATGCCATTTGTATAACAAAGTACCACAGACCCGGTGGCTTAAACAATAGAAACTTATAGCTTCACAGCCCTGGAGGCTGGAAGTCTGAAATCAAGGTGTGGGCAGGGCTGATTCCTCCTGAGGCCTCTCTCCTTGGCATGTAGAGGACCGCCTTCTCCCTGTGTCCTCACATGGTCGGCCCTCTGCATGTCTGTGTCCTGATCTTCTCTTCCTATAAGGACACCACTCATATTGGATTAGGGCCAACACATATGACCTTATTTTACCTTAATTACCTCTGTAAAGACCTTGTCTCTAAATACAGTCACGTTCTGAGGTATTGGGTTTAGGACTGCAACATCTGAGTTTGAGAGGGGACACAATGCAGCCTCTAACATAGGGTCAGTGACCAGAGCTGACCTCGTAGGCCTGGGTCCAAGGAGGTGTA
>NW_006797412.1:223751-286610 GCF_000442215.2 Lipotes vexillifer | reverse complement strand
GCCTGGGTCCAAGGAGGGGTAGGGAATGCAGTGGGGCAAGGATGCATCAGCAAGTATGACTGGAAGAATTAGTAGAGAAGGCACAGAGTGATGCGTAATACATGCGATGCCTTATAAACATAATGAAGCCGCCCACCCAGATTATGGTGATTTAGTGTCTATTCCATTCTGAGCTCCACTTCAGGAATTACTGTGCTACTTACTTATGTCAGTGGGTCCTTGTATCACACGTATGAGGGCCTCACTTTTAAATTTGCCCCTGAGAGCTACCATACATGCCAGCAGCAAGTCAAATGTGAAATTCATTAGTTAAAACACGATTCCATTGTGAGCAAATAAAGAACTTGCTCCCCTCCTGGGAATCCTGATTTCTGGGGAACTGTGAAGACAGAAACAGGGTCTTCAAGCTTGTTTCCATGTTTTGTAGAACCTAACAGAATGCATGCGACTCCCCGAGATACAGGAGAACTGAAATTTCATTTTGCTTTCGGTTGGGATGATATCAGTTCTGTGTGTCCACTTTGGTTACCGTAGCCGATCAGGAGGTCTGATTGGCAATTGTATTAAGTCTTAGAAGAAAAAGAGAAAATGAATTATTGATACGTGTTGCTTGCTGGGCTGTCTTGCAAAGCATGGGGACTGTTGGACAGAAGATCAGTGAACGAGGTAGTCACAGGTGAGATGACCGGGGACCACTGAGTCACAAGCCTCTCCTGGGGCCTCAGCAGCCGACTTGTTGCAAAATCTCCTTTCTCGGAGTTTATTAATGAAAAACAACTTACATGAAGTTTGGAATCAAAAGCTCCATCTCAATAGGTCTCTACTGCTATTATGAGCAAGTGCCAATAAAGAGAAAGACACAATTCTCCATATTTTTCAGTCTAATAGTATTTATATTATTTTGGCTGATGTTACTTAGACCAGAACAACACCATTATTATTTTCCTTTGCTGAGGAACATGAACTAAGTTGTGTAAAGTCGATGTTCTTTCCTGTAAGTCAGTTTCATGTGCGCGCTATTGCTACGACTGAGTTTGTTTTAGCTTCTAGGAAGATGTGGCAAATTCTGGACTTCTTAGTTTCTGCCTTTCTGTTCAATGCCATTTAAATGTTAACTTTTTTTTTTTTTTTAAGAAAGGAGAGTACATATGGTTTCCCTAGACCTTTCAGATGTGTCCCTAACTCAGGTAGGGGAAACCTAACGTGAACGACTGTGCTTTTACCTGCTCCGTGCAGTACTTTATTTGCGCGTATGAGACGAATACTATAAAAGTTCCCACAGGACATTTGGTCCTATCCAAAACTTCCATAAAACCTCTGGTCCATAAGATATTCCATCTCTGCCAAAAGGTCCTTGATATTTGCAAGACCATTTTGTCCGGTCCAAAACTTATATAAGATATTTGGTCCGTAGCAGAAGGTCTTTGTAGCAACATGAATGGATCTAGAGATGATCATACTAGTGAGGTAAAACAGGCGGAGAAAGACAAATGTCATATTATATTGCTTATATGTGGAATTCAAAAAAAGATACAAATGAACTTTTTACAAATGAGAAGTAGACTCACAGACATAGAAAACAAATTTATGCTTACCAAAGGGGAAAGCAGGGGGAGAGATAAATTAAGAGTTTGGGATTAACACATACACACCACTATATATAAAATAGATAATCAACAACCACCTACTGTATAGCACAGGGAACTGTATTCAGTATCTTGTAAAATCTGTAATGGAAAAGAATCTGAAAATTTATATATACTAATATAATATAATACTGAATCACTTTGATGTACACCAGAAACTAACACAGCATTGTTAAGTCAACTATACGTAATAAAAAAAGAAGAAAGGTGCTTGATATTTGGTCTTGTCCAAAGCCATTTGGCATGGACTTTTTGGATAGGACCGAATTTCAAGGACCTTTGAGTGTGGACCAAATGTCTTATGGAAGTTTTAGACAGGACCAATATCTGCTAACCTAAATGTTTAGTATTTTATGTTGGGAAGAAGAAAACCAACATTCATCCATTGCTTATATGTTTTATATGTTGGGTGGGGCAGGGTTTACACAATAGACTGATGAGCTGGTGGTATTTTTTTTTTAAAGGAGAGAAAACTAAGGTTCAAAACAGTTAAGTAACTTGACTGAAGTCATCAAGCTCGTGATGGGGGAGCCAGGATTTGAGTCCTGGTCTGTTGGACACTTCCTTCCAACTCTGCCTCTTTACCTTCCTGATCCCGTGGGGATGGAGGGGCATTTTGTGTGTGGCTGGGACTGCACAGAGTCCTTACCCTCTGAAGATGTGAGCTTGTGTTCTGGTTCATCCCTGTGCCCGTGGACAACACTAAGAACCTCCTTATTAGCTGGCGGGAAAACGTGGAGAGGATGCTGCTGTCTCTCACGTTATAAGAAGGAAACGAGAGATATGAGAACCCGCAGAGCTCTGCACAAACAGCAGAAAAAAGCCTGCTGCACTTGTGGCCCGGGGAGTTGTGCATCTCAGGGGCAGTCCTGCCCCAGCACAGCGCTTGGTCACCAGCAAGATGGCCTGTGAATTTCCTCACCATCAGAGAGTGACTCTAGGGGGCTGTGTGTGCCCAGAAGTATTTCCTTCTCAGATCTGATAAGTCCCAACAGAAAGCTCATGCTTGCATTTATTTATTAAAAAATACTTTTTTGAATAAATATTTGCAGGCATTGGGCTACATCCTGGATATACAGTGACAAACCATCAGGTCCCTCCAGTCAAGGAACAGTGACCCTATAGAGAGTGATGTGCCCAGAGGTTGGTCAGGTGGGGTCGTGGTCTGCAGGGTAGGCAGGTGGAGGTCCCTCACCTAGATCTCAGTGCTGTTAATGCTTTGTGTTTAAATGACAGAGGAAGAAGGATCCTGGGGCAGCTTTCTAGGGAAAAGACCAGAGCCTCTTTCAGATAGCGTAGTTGTGAGATTGAGTAAAGGATACGGTTTTCCGCTCAAGTCTGCATCCCCTGTAGCCGTCCTTCATGGCACGGTTCTGATTATGTAGCCGGAAATCCTTCTTGCTGCTTATCTGTTCCAAGGCTGAGATCCTGCCAGCTGGATCTCACTTCTTCTATTTCTGTCGGGCACTGGGGTGCGTCCAGGACAGAGGGTGCCTTTCGAATGGATGCAGAAAAGGGTGATGTCATGCATCTGCCCGTGGCCCTGCGAGCTCTCTGGGAAGCCCTAGGCCTGTGGAAATGCATAGCAATGGAAAATTAAGATGCCGTGTGGCTCTGTGCATTTCACCTCATGGCAGAAATGATTTTACCTGGGAATATGGAAGACTCATAGGCTGAAAACCCACTGTTTAGAAAACTCATGAAATCCTGGATCTCAACCAATAAAACACATCTTCTCAAAAGCACAGCAGAAATGGCAAAAAAAATAAGAGAAATTAGTCCATAGAGGTGGATGTATGAAACCAGAGAGGAAAGTCAGTCGTTCAGGGGAGGCTGTCCTAGGGTGTCCACTGATGCCCAGGGCCTGGACCCTTGGTACTCGAGGCCAGGCTGGGCCACGTCACAAGTCCAGGTCGCCAGGTAGGGAGAGTCAGGTCAGGGTACCTCTCATAAAAGCAGACTCCCCGGAACAGCCTGTCCTGGTCAGTGTAGACACACCCCCTGGATGGCCTCAGCACTGGGCAGAGCTGGAGGCTTCCCTCTCAGCAGTTGCACATGCCTTGCTGTGGATGAGGAGCCATTATTCATGCTTCCCTGAGTGCTCTGGATAATCCATGTGGAATATTTTTATTTAAAGTGGTCCCAGGCTGGCAGGGCCCACAAGTATCTGACAAAGGCAAACTCCAGCTGCAGAGAATCCCCACAAATAAGGTTCCAAGGAATGTGATGTCAGAATAACAATTACACACAAGAGGAAAGAACATCAGAAACAAGAGTCAGCCGAGACAAACGCAGTCAGATCAGACCCAGATGTTGGGATACAAACGAGAATATGTTTTTATGCAAAGAGAAATAAATGCGGGAATCGAGTGGATGGGTAAACCACATCAGTATATATCAAGTACTTGCCAGCTTTGGAAAGGAATCACATAGAGCCTGTATAAAGGAATGCTACAGTAATTGGAACTAATCTTCAAGGGGAGGATTTGACAGGATGATAGGTGCAGGTTGTGAGATAATTTAGTGAATCTGGGGGTAGATTTGAAGAATTTGCCCAGAATGAAACACAGGTGCACGGATGGAACATAGGAAACGTTTTGGTACATGGAGGATAGAGAAAGAAGGTCTAACATACATCCAGTTAGAATTTTGAAAGAAGTAGCAGAGAATGTGGAGAAGATGAAGCGATAGTGCCGGAGACTTTCTAGTTGAAAGACCCCTATTTCCTGATTCAGGAATCCCAGTGAATCTAAAAAAAGATATATGTATGTGTGTGTATATATATCACACACACATATGTTAAGTATCTATAAAATATTTATCTATATATATACATATATGTATATGTATAAAACCACACCTAGTGAGACTGCAGGACACCAGAGAGAAAGGAAACATTTTAAGAGGGATCACAGAGCAAAGACTTTATCTGCAAAATAACAGTAACTAGGCTGACCCCTGACATCTCGTCAAGAATAGAAAATTTCTGCCAGGATTTCCCTGGCAGTCCAGTGGCTAAGGGTCCGTGCTCCCACTGCAGGGGCCATGGGTTCAATCCCTGGTCAGGGAATTAAGATCCTGCAAACCACATGGCACAGCCTAGAAAAAAGGAATAGAAAACCCAAAGCTGTAGAAGAACATCTTTAAAGAACAAAGAGAAAATAAGCATTAATTCAATTTATGTACCTGGCAAAACTATCTTTCAGGAATGAGCCTGAACAAAAATATTTTTCAACAAAAATAGAGTGTGTACTACCAAAAAACCTTTAGTAAAAGAAGTTCCAGATGCAATCTAAAGGTTGAAATCCAGGAAGCAAAACAGGATCCCAGAAGCAGAGGCACAGAGTTAAGAAAGAAGGGATCAAAACCCATCCTTCACTAAATTGCAGATCAGTAGTTCTCAACTGGGGTCCACATTGTCCCTACAAGGGAGCTTTGGCCACATGTGGAGGCGTTTGTGGTTGTCATAACTGGGGTGGGCAGATGTTACTGACATCTGGTGGGCAGAGGCCAGACAGGCTGCTGGAATCCTACAGGGTACAGAACAGCCCAACAACCAATATCAAGGGTGCTGGGGCTGAGAACCCCGACTGCCTATTACAAAAGCAGGGGTCTCCAGGGTGGTGACAGCTGAGCTGGTGGTGGGGCTGATGTTCCCATGCCTTGCAGGTGTTGGTGTGTCCTGCACTGAATTTTGAGCTGTGAAATTTATCCTTAAACAGGAGATGCCATTAAATACAACTTTTAAATGTTCTTGGAAAAAAATGATCGCTGGGGAGCTGGTGCAGCTTGAGGCCAGATTCTGAAATAGGTGAACATTTTCAAAGGCTCCTTCTGTCGTCCAGGGCTACAGGTCACAGGTGGCACCAAGCTCCAGTAGGCCATGGCCAACTGCTCTGCCCTTCCTGGAAGAAAATTCAGACCACTTCTAAGTGATATGCCCCCTGGTCCTGCAGCAGCTCAGAAATAAATACTAACATACACCGTTATTCATTTATTCATTCCTGTTAAGGTGTCAGGAGCCATAGCTCTGTCCCCGGTCACGCTCTCTCATTGTTGACAGTTATGTTCTGGGAACACAGGGCCCTTGGCCAGTGGACGGCTGTCACCGTGGCACCTTTCTCCCCTGGGGCCGCAGTGCAGGGAGTCCCCAGCTGGCCAGGATGCTGGCAGTCCCTTCCCACGTGGAACAGGGCCCCCTGAGCACCTTTGCCTCAATCGGCTGGTAGTTCAGCCATGTCACACTTGGCAGAAATGTCAGGGAGTGTGGGGTAGGAAAAGAAAGAATTCTGACAAGGCTGCTGCCTTTTCCTGGGCCTGTGAGGAACAAGGGACGCTGGTGGCCTGAGGGATAAACTGTGCTGTGATGTCAACCCCTCAGCTCAGGTCACCTCCTGCAGCAGAGTCCCCTCTGGCCTCCTGTGCCCTCCAGGGAGTCAAAGAGATAAGCTCATCTTGCTCTAGGGTGACAGGATGCAGCAGCTGACACAATTGAGTGCTCGGCTCTCAGGGGTGCATCTGAGCTCAGAGATGGATCTCTTGTGAGTGAGCCCCACAGTCTCTTAAACCCCTGTGGAAAGAGACCTCATTAACTGGAGAAACTGCTGGGCTGGCCTGTTGTAATATCAGGATGCTTTGGAAGAGGCTCAGCTTCAAGGGGAAGTGCAGGGGCCAAAGGTGTGAGCCAAGGATGCCTGTGCCCCGTTCTCCCACCCTGGTCCAGCACTTGCTGGGTGATTGGCAGCTGAGGCAGGCTGATGGGAGCCAGGCTCCGACCTCAAATGTGTCCAGGTGGCCACGTCCTAGTTGGCGATGGTAAGCCTTGTTCCTGGAGCTGGGTCAGCTCTCCTCTTGTTAGCACAATTTTGTGTGCCCGATGCACAGTGAGGCCACGTACTGAAACGTCGGAGTTTGGAGCAGAGAAAGGTTTATTGCAGGGCCATGCAAGGAGACTGGTGGCTCATGCCGTAAAAAGCCCCGAGCTCCCCGAAGGGTTTCGGCAAACAGTTTTAAAAGCCAGGTGAGGGAGTGGGGCAGGTCGTAGGGTATGTGATCAGCTCCTGCACAATTCTCAGATTAGCTGATGGTGAGGGAACAGGGCAGGGTCACAGGGGTTAACATTATCAGTCCTTAGGCTCCGGGAGGGCTGGGGCTATGGGATCATGGTCATCAAGTAGTTAACATCTTCCATTTGGTGAGGGTTTTAGCATCTGCAAAACAACTCAGGTAATGTGCATCAGATACTGTTATCTGAGTACTTCAGAGAGGCCCCATGGCAGAGGACATGGGGAGGGGTCTGTCCTGGAGACAGACAGACCCATTGGGTCCTGCTCAGTTACACTCTGGTCACCTTCACTGCTCCCTGCTTAGCGTTTAAATGATATTACTGCCATCTCAAATGAAGAATGATGAAAAGGAGCAGCATGGTTTTGTTTTCTTTGTGTGCGTGTGTGTGTGTATGTGTGTGTGTGTGTGTGTGTGTCTATATTAGGAAGAGATACGCACATGGGTTTCAATGCATTGTTTTCCCCGTTTGCTGCAGTCTCTACCACTCCCTATTATGCACCTAGTTCACTGCCTCGTTTTCTTACATGACAAATCCCTGAAAGAATCTGAATTTGTGATCCCTGAGAGAACCAATCCCCACATCACACCTCATACCCATCTTTTAAAAGCCTACTCTTGGAAGACAGTTAGTTTTAGTCATTTATATGTTAAAGGAAAACCATTTCCTTTTCATTGTTTCTTTCTGCTAAGGATAACTTATCCTTAATCTTTTATACTAATTCTAAAAAAAGGGTTTAGTGCTTCCCATGTTTTAAGAGGAGTTTGGCTTTAACAAAACTGCCCCCAGCCCCAGTCTGTAGGTGGTCACGCCCAGTTGGCATCACATCCATTCTATTAAGGTCTTAATTTAGAAATCTGTGAATAGGCAAAGTATCTGTTAGAGCTACTCCATCAAAATCTCACCATCACCCATGCTCCCAAGTGGGAGGAGAGAGGCCCCACCTGACTGGGCCCAGGGTCCAGGGTAGCACTCCAAGCCTATCTGCCTGTGGTCCTGGGGTTACTCCGAGCCTTGCTGGCCCCTTCTCCTCCTCTCTGCACAGCTCTATTTGCAGCAGGCCAGGACTGGGTGCCAGGGGTGGGTCCACCATGGGCACACACCTGCCTCCACCACAGAAATGGGGGTGCACGTGCTGTCTTAGCTCAGGCTGCCAGAGCAAAATGCATGAGACTGGGTGCCTGAAACAACAGAAATTTACTTCTCCTGGTTCTGGAGGCTCAAAGTCCAAGATCAAGGTGTCTGCAGGGTCTGGTTCTGCTGAGGACCCGCCTCCTGGCTTGTACACCGCCACCTACTCATCATGTCCTCACTTGGTGGGGAGAGGGCCCTCCTCCTCTCCTTACAAGGACACTAATCCCACCTGCCAGGGCCTCACCCTCATGACCTTGGCCTCTTCTGACGCTTATGACCTCCCAAAGGCTCCACCTCCAGAGACCATTGCATTGGGGGTGAGGGCTTCACCATATGAATTTGGGGGGGGCATTCAGTTTGTAACAGGAAGCCAGCAGGTTTTTGCTACATGTGATTGGACTGTGTGATCTGTTAGGTCAGCACCCTTCCAGAACATTCCCCAGGTCTTCAGCCCAGAAGAAGCACCCTTCTTCATTTTCATCTGTTTGCCACCAAGTGAAAAACACCATGTAAACACTGCCTGCATCTTTCCCCTCATAAGTGAGTTCCTGCATGATCCATATTTATCTGAGGGAACTATTCACAAGAGGATTTGAAAGACATTAAGGGGTCCTGCCTCAAGCTAAACTATAAAAGTCAGTCTTTGGTGCCTGAGAAGAAAGCGGTGCCTTGTCGGGTTGTCAGACTGTTGTTCTGTTCATCTGTGCTTACCTGTCAGCTTAGACAGCCTACCTCCAGGCATCTTATATTTAACTGAAATCAGAATGCATCTTCCAAACAATGACATCTTACAATTAATTGACAGCGTTGTTGTGTTGTGTGTGTGTGTGTGTGTGTGTGTGTGTGTGTGTGTGTGTGTGTGTGTGTGTATGTGGTCGAGTCGTATTCTTCCTGAGACTGGAAGCTCACAGCTCCTGGGGACAGTTCTTAATTAAGTCCCTTTGTGTGCAAATCCGTTCTCTGACAGCCAGTAGAAAGACAAAAAGAACAAAACAAAACCAGAATCTTCTCTGAAGATGCAGGAAGCAGCAGCTTGCTGTAGCTCTGTGGCCATTGACTTGTGCTGGAGGCTGGAAGGTGGCCGTGGATCAGGTTCATGTCACTTCGGGGCTGCTATTCCCATGGGAGGGAAGATGGGGGGTGGGGATGGAGGGGCTGGAGCCCTCCCTGCTAGCCCTGATGGACAAGGGGAGCTCAGACGGCGGGTGGAGCCTGGGAGACATGGGCTGCTGAGTGGGCACCTCTGTGTCTGGCTAGGACCCTGCTGCTTCCCAGGGTGGAGACAGAGCCTTGCTCTAGTTTAAGATATTTCAGGTCGAGGAAACGTGAGTAAGGTTGGGAAAGGATTTAGTTTGAGGTGACTGTTGAAAAGAAAGCTGGGACCTGCATAGCATCTTCCAGGCATCTTGCCGGGAGTCAGGGGAGGGTGGTCAGAGCAGGCAGGGTGTCCCAGAACATACTCATGAAGATGGTACGTGAGCAGAGCCCGGCGGCCTGACCAGACCCTGCATTCTGGCCGCTGCTTTGCCTTGCTGTGTGGGTTTCTTGACAATTCACCCGACCCCTGAGTGTGTGTTCACCCCATATAAAAGCAGAGTTGAAAAACATTGCTCCTGCGTTTTCTTCCAGCTCCAAAATATCACAGCTCCGGGTTATCAGAAGTTAATGAGACCTGTGGTTTAAGTAGAAGGGGATTCCCCTTAAGTGCATCGCACTCACGAGTGTGACCCTGGGCACTTTTGGGAAGACACTAAGCAGCTGGAAGGACACTTTCGCCATCTGGTGACAAAAGTGTGACAGTGGCTTTGGGAGGATGCTTGTCATCCAGGGCCAAGCCAAGGACTGCTTTCAGCGAAGGGCGATTTTAGCTCCTGCCTCTTGTTTCTTCTTTTTCTTTTTTTTTCCTTTCTTTGTTTTTATTAGTTTCAGATATCATTTTATTTTATCACATTAAATTTTTGTTAAAATAAAATGAACATTATCCTATTAAAATGTAACGTCAGAAAAATAGAGAGAGGTTATTAAAGAAATTACCATCCTTTTGGGGAGAGAAGATATGCTTGAACAGAGGAATTCTTTTTTTTTTTTAAGATTATCTGATTGCAAAACTTTAACTTAGATAGTTGTTTTGGAAGTAAAAAATAAAATGAAATGATAAAACGATTTAGTATCCAAACTCTAAAACACTTACTTTAGATTTTTATTTTGAGAACTATTGAAAAATTACTCCTGGGAAAAAAGGTTAAAATTTGTATTTATCTCTGTACACTGCAACTTGTTTCTTAATTGGAAGTTATCAGAATAATTATACAACAGGGTCATAATGTGTAAACAAAACTCAAATGCACAAACACTGAGATCTTGTTCTTTAGTTTTAGAACAATTCTTCTAGTTCTGCTGATGGTGGGAAACGTTATGCTTTCCAGTTTAGATTTCTAAGTCTCTTTGGGGTAGGTTCTCAGCCCCAGGAGGGAACCGTGGAGCCGGTGAGGCCCCTCCTTGTCTCGATGGTGCCCCTCTCCACCTGCTCTATCCTCCCCAGATGACTTATCCACATTCCAGTCTGATCCCTTTCCTCTCCCTCCCACTCCAAGAAACAGCTTTGCCTTTAAAAGCCATAATATGCACACAGCTCAGCTGCCATCTGCCACTGCTTGCTTTTCTGTTAGTTTCTCTTTTTATGTGTCAGCTCCCCAGCCAGACTGGGCACAGAGGTGAGCGACTTGGGTGTGTCTTTGTATCTCTCTGTGAGAATACAGGATTCTGTTTGGGTCGTGAGCCTATGGGATTGGTCAGTGGAGGGTGGAGGGCCTGGTGGTGGGGCTGAGAAGCCTGCTCTTGTATCGTTGCCCCGGAACCACGTGTGCATAATCCCCAGCCTGCAGGGTGGGTGTGTCCACATCATATATCTTCCACTTTTGGATTTGAAGTTTGTCCACTGGGTAAGTAAGAGAGTATGAGTCCTCAGCTACTCCTTATAAATGTTAGCGATATATAGGAAACACTGACACACAGAGTAGAATAGTTAGGAAAGATGTAATAGGCAGAGGGTGGTGTGACACCTGCTCCCCACATGCAGGACTGGATTGCTCCAGAATCTCGAGGTTTTGCTTCCTGATCTCAGGCTGTGCACTTAGGGACCCTGTTTCTAGCCATGCCCTTTACGCACTTGTCAGATCCCTTCTCTAAAGCCTCTGCTTTAGTGTTTATATCATCCTAGCATCTGTATCTTCTCTTCCATTTGTGGATTAAATGTGTAATCCACATCTTGATCCCTCATAATGGAAAGATTTCTTTTTCTTCCCTTTGCCTCCTGTGTGAGTATCTAATCCTCCAGCAGCTCCTTACCAGGTGGTGAGCAGCCCTTCCTGAAGCAAAGCTGTAGATTTCATTTTTTACGTTTCTCTTCATGTGCTGTGCAAGTTAATTTCAGCTCCTGTGTCTTTCAATGGCTTCTTCCTTGACTCAGTCAATATTTATTGAGCCTGTGCAGCGTTTTGCATCAGCTCAGTTGCTATAATCATCCTGGATGTGACAGAGGCCTGACATGCCCTGGCCCTTGAGTTGCACTGAATCTAGTTGGCAGCTGACTGCAGGCTGGGAGTCGGGCTCTCAGTGACAGGACACAGTGCTCTTGGCCAACACCCCCGGAGGAATTTAAGGGGTCCTGGGCTTATGGAGATTCAAAGGAAGGGGGGGGGGTCGAGGAACTGGGAAAGAGGAAGGGAGAGGGAAGCCCGGATTTCAGGGTTTCTCTTTGTTTTCATGTTAATCTTAGTTTGTGTCATCGTAGAATCCAACACTATGGGGGTTAGAAACATAAACGGAACCTCTCTGGTGATGGACAAAATAGAGAAATGGAGAGAAGACTTTATTTTAGGTAGAATGGTTTTAACTGAGAAACGTCTGGGCTAACACCTCTTAGCTCACAAATTAATCCCATCTATGAAAACATTACAATTCCTTGGGAAGCTATGCTGGGATTTTCATGCCTCTCATTTGTCTGTTCCTGAGGAGGCATCTGCATTCAGCCTGGAATTAGTGGGGTTTCATGGCACCCACGCCAGCAACCACAGGGCGAAGTTCCAGATAGGAAATATAATGGTGGTTGCTTGTCAGAGAGCAGGATTCTGGTGACACAAGGCATCTTTGAGTTCTCACCCAGGCCACTGGCCTTTTCTGGCAGCACAGGACAGAAAGATGTGTTGAAGCTCGATTTAAGAAAAGTATGTTGGCCTTCCCAAGTAGGCGGGCATTCTGCTGGGTGTGGAAGGTGCAGCTGTGTAGGCAGGATAGAGCAGGAGGAAGTGTCTGGAAATTAGTTTCTTTTTTTTTCTGCATGAATTTTCATAGCAGCTTGATGGGTAACAGCCCAAACTAGAAACAACCCAAATGTCCATAAACAAGTAAATGGATAAACAAACTGTAGCATGTCTATACAGTGGAATATTGTCAAAAAGGAATGACAGGAAACAGCACAGACACATCTCAAAATAACTATGCTGAGTGAAAGAAACCAGACAAGAAAGAGTACATGTATGAAATAAGTTTCTGCCTTCCAGAATGGAAGGACATTTGGGACACAGACAAGAGTAGGATTCAGATTCAACCTGCCTTCTTCTGTATTTCAGAGCCTGGTCCTTCTCATGGTTATGAAATGACACAAGGCAAAGCTCCTTATAGATAGATATCTAACTGCACCAGAGTCCATAAATGTGAAATATATGAGATAAAATACAACTGCTAACAAACAACTAGTATAGAAGCTCCTCCCAAACCACCACTTACTTGATGTAGATCCTTTTATGTCTGAGGCCCTGAATGTAAGCAGTTTCCATTAGGAAGGCCTCATTCTACATCTGAGAAGTGTTTCCCATGTAAATTAGATTGCTTGTTCCTACTTAATTGTTTAGAAACAGGCCCAGTATGTATTTTACAGTCTTTACTGCCTATGTACATGTGATACAGACATGTATATCATTACTGAGCATTCTGAGGGTCTAACTAATTCTGAAAATACTTTAGCTACCATCAAGTTAAGATCTTTCTTTCACCTCTGCTGTGCACTTTGTATTCACGCCTGCTTCGAGGAAAGCATGCTCAGACGTGTCTGTTCTTCATGGTTTTGCTTCAGGTTAGATCCACTTTGCAGCACTGTCGTTCATAAGCCACAGTCACTGGGGTGACTCTGAAAGCAGAGGGGGCCAGTGAGAGCCTGCAGCAGCAGCCCTCAGCATCGGTACCTGGATCCGAGGCTGGTCCAGGCACTGGCCCTTCACCAGCCTTCCTAACCCCTCTCCCTCCACCCCCCAACCATCACCCATGTTCCCACCTTCCTGGAACTAGCACAAGTGGGTCTCATCGGTCTGCGCTCAGGACTGGGATGAATGAATGAAGAGCACAGAGCTTCTCTTTACTCTCACTCCCAATTCTGCAAGACTGTGCTGTTTTCCTCCAGCACAGCAGTTGACTACTCCAGCCCATAGTGGGTACCTTGGGAATGGCTCCTCTTCCCCAAATGCCCGGGTGTTCCTCTAGGTGCTTCATCTAAGTTCTGTACAAAACTTGATTTGTAACTGGAAGATTGCAGAGGATGGCATTTCTGTCTTAGGCGTGTTATACAAGGTGTAGGTGGCTATTGCTAGCAGGCAGGATTGCAGAAACACACCTTAGAAGCTCATGCTCCTGCTCGCAGATCCAGCAATGTACTGGGCATTCTTACCTTCGGTTTGCACAGAAGGACAGAGAACATGGGTCGACAGGAGGCCTTCTGGTGCCTGAGCTGGTATCTGAGGGCTCTTCGGCTTGGGTGACGCTCAGACCCAGTGCCTGGAATCAGAGCAGCATGTGGAATCCAGTCAGGGTCTGGGCAGGCCGACCTCCCTCCAGGGTGCCAGACGCCGGAGCTGGCTGCTCCACCTGCTACCATGGGGTGTGGGGTGGATCCCAGCCACACAAGTGGGCTGCGGCAGACAGAGCAGGGCTGGGATCTGAGGCCAGGGAGGGACACACACACACTCGTGACCCTCACTGTAAGCCTCAACTGTGATTTCTGAGAAGTAAACAAATCACATAGTTGAACCAGGATTTCCAAATGTGCAGTGATAGTAAAACCCACAGTTCAATTTTTGATCACGTTGCACACCTTTCAGAATTTAGCAGTCCCGGCTGCGTGTGTGGTTTGAGCATGGCTCTGTGGTGGGAGAGGGCGATGTTTCAGGCCCAGAGCAGCAAGGAGGGTTTAGTTTGCAGGCCTGTCCAGGAAGCGGCCAGAAGGGGCTCCCCGGGGCCTGTGATGATGCCTTTCTGATTTGAAGTTGCACCTTTGTTGTTCTCCTGAAGCCCTGTCCTGGGGACAGGACAGAAGGGCCCTTCTCTCCTTTCAAATTCCAAACCGAAATGGGGCTTTTTCCTGCTCCCTGCAGAACAGGAAGGGGGTGGGAAGGGCCTTGGACTCGAGCCGGAGCCCTGTCTCTGATGAAAGGTGTACCCACAGCCTTTCAGAACAGGAAGGGCCATGCCCCTTTCTTGAGGACAGACCCCAGTCATCCCTGGCCCTCTTTGCTCCTTCCTGACTATCCAGCCCTCCAGATGGGACCATCCTCACCTCACCCGGGGCAGGGGCTGCCTCCCCGCCGTCTGACCCAGCAGGTGAGTGCCCTCCAGACTGTGTGTCCCACCCTGGAGGGGGCAGTGAGGAGTCTTACAGTGTTCCAGAAGCAGAGGGCGTGGTCAGCTCCTGGACATTCTTCTGATTGGCTGCTGTTGAGGTCATCGGGAGTCTGCATCAGCAACCTCCTGACTCCAGCTGGTCTGGGGTCTCCGTGCTGGTGAGCAGCTTGCAGCTAACTTCTCCCACCCGGTGGGGATGTCAGTATCTGCAAAACAGGTCAAAGGACACGGCTCAGAATATTGTCTATAGGGCTTGAGGAGGAACTAAGATAAAGGTCCCTGACTTTGTTTAATGGTTAAAGTATTATTTTGTCTTGCTTGACTGTTTTCCTTTCTTTCTGCATTTTCTCACTTCTCTGATTAAATTTACTCTTTGGCTAAAGTTTTTCTACAGACAAAAAGCAGGCTGAGGACATGGGTGAAGGTCTATTCTGGGAAGGACCCATAGGGTCCTGCTCGGTTACATCCTGTGCAACTCAGGGTCTCTGCTTTTAAAATTCCGAATCCTTTTCTTATCCTGCTTGCTGAGTAAACCCACCCTGGACACAAGGATGCTGCAGGCTGAAAAGAGAACTGGTAGGAGACAAGGACAGGAGGAGAGCGGAGGCAGAGACATGCTTGTTACGGTAGCGAGAGAACCTTCTCGTGCCAGCACCGCTTCTCAGAAACGTGCCTTTACATTGTTGTAAGATTGATTTTTAACTTCTAAGGCTGTAATGCAGACCAGGTCAAGATTTTGTCCCACGCCACTCTAAAGTTTTTTTCTCAATGTTTTCTTTCTTTTGTTACTTTCTAAGCGTGAACACACACACACACACACACACACACACACACACACACACACACCCCTAAGTCGTGACTCCCAGCCAGACAGTAGTCTAGTGCCTTTAAGTACAAATTGAGCTTTTGCTTCATGCAGTAAGCAGGCCATTTGGTGGAGATTGCAGTTTGGGGTTTCTGCACGGTATAGACCAAGGGAGCACCCGAGAGTGCTGTTTGTGCAATGCTGGTCGTGCCACTCGTGTTGTACGCAAAAGTCAAGTGGGGCCTCCCTGCCCAGAAAACTCTTTGACACCCCCCATCCTATCCGCACTGTCCTTTAAAGCACGTATTTCCACATCACAACTCCCGATTGCTGGGTCCACATGTGCTGTTTCTGGTTTGTCATGGGTCACCCCAGATGAAAAATCACTCTGTGGGTGGTTTCCAGGAAAAAAGGAATCATCCCCATCACGGCCTGCCTGAGTTACTACAGGAGGATTTGTTGGCAGTGTCCAGCATTGCCAGGAATGGCCATTATGCTTGATTGGAGCCATCCAAAAAGGTAGAATTGGGGCCAGTGGCTGGAAAGTGCAGCAAGGCCAGTTGGAGCCTGGAGATGAAGGCCATGGTGATGCTGGGTGATGACCCCTGAGAAGCCTTGGACTCGAGCCGGAGCCCTGTCTCGGATGAAAGGTCTGCCCACAGCCAGTGGCCTGATGCCTCTGGGTCTCAGTTTCCTTGCCAGAAACTAGGGCAATCATGTTAGTAGGGGTGTTTAGTATTGCCATGAGACTGACATGAGGTCACGTTGGGACAGCTCTCCGCTGGGTCCCCGGCCTTGAGAAGCCCCCCGTTTCTCCTTCCCTTACCCCACCCTTCCTGCCCTGCTCTGCTGTCTTTTCACAGCAGAGATGCTGGGGGTGGGCCGGGCTGGCTGGGTGGCCCTGGGCAGAGCTGTGGGAAAAGGGTTCACCTGCAGGATGCCTGGCTGGGCAAGAATTCAATATGACGTGTTATTTAATTTTCTAAGAAACAAAACCCTTTCTTCAACAGAAAGCTTATAAAGAAGCTCACTATGTGTGTTGATAAAAATACAGAGGCTCAGGTGTGGAGCTGGGAGGGATTGAGCATCTCAGGCCCCACTGGTGTGCCCCCCCCTTCCCTCCAGGGGAGCCTGCTCAGCCCCAGCCCCGTCCTCACGCTCTGGGACCCCCGGGGCTGGTGAGTGCGTGACGTTCAGGGCCGAGGATGGAGACACTGTCCGGGCCGAGGATGGAGACACTGTCCTGACCGTGGCCTGTGTTGCAGGTGTCGCCGTGCGAGCGGTGCCGCTGCGAGGCCAGCGGGGAAGTGCTGTGCGCGGTGTCCGCGTGTCCACAGACCGAGTGCGTGGACCCCGTGTACGAGCCCGACCAGTGCTGCCCCATCTGCAAAAACGGTAGGTGGATGCGCGTCCGGCCCGCGACCACGCAGGGGTCCCTGCGCGCTTCCCGCCGATGAAGCACGGGATGTAGTGCGGGATGCAATGCAGGAGGCGTGTGAGTTTCAGTATTTGCATCCACGCCGTTGCACGCGGGTCCCTGCCCTCTGGGCCCCGGGGACCCGCGGGAGCTGGGCTCCAGTAAGGCCTGCTCTCTCTTATCGGTGTCAGCACAGTGTTTTACACACGTTTAGTTCTTTGGGGGAAAATTCAATTTCCACTCTTGAGGAGAGTCGCTTATTTTAATTTAACTTTGTTTGTTCTTGCAAAGCAGTTTCTCTCTTTCCGAGACACATCAAACATGCCGGTTGGGCTTATTTACTTTTCATTACTAAGTGGATTAAATGTGAAACATCGTTGAATATTTTTCATAAGCAACATTGGCAGAAAGAGAACCCCCTCTTACTCCCAGTGAGAGCCTGGGGGAGATCAAAAGCCTTGTCTGCTTTATGAAAGAAAAATGGCAGGATGGCTTTGGTTAGCAAGGGAGAGTGTTTCCTCATCCTAAAGGATAAGTACTTTGTACCTGAGATGCTGCATGCATCCAGGCATCACTTTAAGAGGGTGTTGAGAAGAGTGGGTTCCCAGGGAGGATGGGATGAAGACCCGTGGCTCAGGATGGTGGTTGGGTGAAGCAGTCGAGCGCAACTTGGAAGAGAGCGGACTCTGGACATAAGACCACATCTTCAAGTACATGCGGGTACTGCCTTGGGAGAGGGTTGGGCCGTCTCTGTGTGGCCCCAAGGCCACGGTGCTAGGACGAAGCCAGGGCAGAGTGTCTCAAAAAGAAGAAGGCAACTCCATGGCCTGAGCATTTCAGAGACGGGAGGGGCTCACCTGTGATGTTATCAGCTCGTCATCTGTGGGGTTGCTGGACATCAGGCCGTGTGGTGTGGGCTTTGTCAGTGGCTGATGGTTACACGGGGCTGCTATTAGTGTCTGTGGCAATTCTGAGATTCTGCAGTCATGCCCACTGTGTGGGCTGTGAGGTTCCACGGATGCCTTTCACCAAGTGCACACAGATACCCAGATTTCACCACGAGAAATTTTAAAACTCTTGAAAGGAATCAATAGAAGAGGACGTGAAGCTTCTGTGGAAGCAGGACGGTGGCAGCCTCTCCACTGGTGGTGTGGAGTGAAGTAAGCGTGGGGAGGGGGCGCTGGTGCCTGGGGTTGGTGAGGAGACCACAACGACTGAGGTCCAGGCTGCAGCACACTGCACGAGGCGGCATGACTGAGCCTTCCTGAGTCAGTGATACTTAGTGAATGGCTTGAATATAAGTGGCTCAAATAGTCGGCATCTTAAGTATGCAAGATATCGTGTCGCTCTTGTCATTTATGACAAAAAAAATAAACACAAAGTTTTGGCCTTAGACAGGGAATCCTCGTTTCGATGTTTACAAAAGATGGAAAGACATGATTTCCATCCTTGAGGATATTTTCAATCCCCGAAACTTTAGAAAGGTTTCAGACCTACAGAAAAGTTGATAAATAACACAAAGAACAGAGGTATACCCTTCACTGTATTTACCTATTATTCACATGTTGCCGTTTTATTTGCTTTATCTCTTTTGTGCTCTGTCTCTGTCCCCGTCTCTCCCTATCTCTGTATATCACCCAACACTGTCAATACATTTGCTTATTTGTTCTTTTTCATAATACACACAGGATACCTTCTGTTTATACCACAACCAGCATGAAACCTACTGGTTAAAGTTCAAGATTTTTTTGCAGTTCTTTTTGCCCTTAAGATATATCCCACTTAGGGTATAGAGTTAGAGAACTTAGAAATTATTTGAATTAATTCTTTATCATGTGTGGATATGTTAAAATTTTATAAAGATTTAAAGTCACTTATTTCTGGTTGATTCAGTTTTTAATGTTAAGATATAATTTTATTGTTTGAATAAGCAAACAATGTTCAAAAGTAAAACCTGTATAAATACGGTATAGTCAGAGATTCACAGAATGTTTTAATGTTGCACTGATGGTTTGGGGAGAGAGATGGTTGTTGCCCTGATAGCAAACTTCTAAATGCTCTGCCATTGCCTTTACACTTTGAGAGACAGCATAGAATGAAATAAGGCAGGATTGGGGGTATTGTATTAAAGATTCTTAGAAGGAGGATGAATATGTTTTGTAAAACTAGATTAAGAAAGATTACAGGATACAAAAGGATTTGTATTCAAAGCTTTGATCCAATTATATCGAAACAGCAACAACTTTTTATTTTCAGGAATACACCCAGAAATAAATTTAAATGTCTAATCATGTAAGTACTCTTAAATTTTGTTATAATGTATTCACTAGATATAATCTGTCTTTCATCTGTCTCTAGCTGTAGGGTATTCTGACCTTGACAGGGCAAATGGTATTCGGAATTCTTACTGAAAAATTTGCTTGAAAAATGAGAACAGTTTCTATCAGAAATGAAATGTAAATAATTGGTTGAGATTAGTGAATAACTGACAGTAGTCCATCCCTACTGCTGTGCACAAAAATCAATGTTTTCAATAAGAAAAAGTTATACATCTGATAGATCACAGATTACAGGACATCAAAAGTGATGCCTTGTAAAATTAAATGTTTGGATAGACTTAGCTTGGATGGAAAGGAAAATCACGATTCAGTTGCAAGCTGCCAAAGTCCCTTGCATCAAAGGAACAAAAGTTTGAAATCAAGAATGCCTGGAATATAAATAAATGATCACAAATAACATACAACTTAAAATAATCACTTTGTTGATTTGTATAGATCAATCTTCCAAGGATTTTCTTTTCTTTGGGACTGGTTTTTAGATTTTTCCTACTGATACAAACAGTGAGTGTTCTATTGACTTTCAGGATTTCAGGTTTTCTCTGGTGCTGGTGTACCTCAGATGAGGCTTACGTTCACAGCACACATTCCCTTCAAGCCGGAGATCAGAAGACTTCCGTCCTGCATGTGTGCACCTTACCTTACTTTAAACATTCAAAGGAAGGAAACTGACAAATGTAAGACATTGATGTTGACATACGAGGGGGCCTTGTTGGGATTAGCGCTGATTCTCCAACGTGGAATCTTATACCCAAGAGGGAATATGTACACCAAAACACAAAGGCACTGAGTATAGAGATTGTATATCTCCCTGAAGTATTCAGTACTACTTGATGGTAGTTATTTAGAACTTTATTTCCACCAGAAAATGAATATGGCTATTTTTGGAGGAAAATGAAAACTTTTATGAAATTTTTAAGATAAATATGGAGACTTCAAATTATTAGAAGCACTTTCATGGAAAACGTGAGAAGCACTAAGAATTAGACATGGTTGTTTTTGTTTTTCTCTTGTATATTTCAGACAGTAAGGTAAGATCATGATTAAACCACATGTAGTGAGTTGGACAGAACTGAATGATATATGTGTGTGTGATTCACATCAAGAGCCTTCTCACAAGGAAAAGCCTACTCCCGTCATATGGCTTCAACATTACATTTTTCCAAAATTTTTACCAAAGAGATAATACCAATCTTGTGGAAACACTTGATCATTATTTAAGATGACATGATCTTAACCATAAAAAAAATAAAGGAAACTACAAATATCAGAATTAATACTTGATTATACCAAGTTTGTTTTACAAAATCAATATGTAAAAATCAGCTGTATGTCTAGATACCAGCAACAAACAAATAGAAATGAATTAAAAACTACTCTTTCAAATAACATCATACATACCAAATAATTAGAAGTAAATCTAACAAAATTGGACAAGAGTGCCACACTTAAAAATCTTAAAGCTTTATTGAGAGAAATTAAAGAAATCCTCAGTAAATGGAAGGATAGACAATATTCATGATTGGAAAACTCACTAATGTAAAGATGTCAGCAGCCTCAAATTATTCTATTAAAGAAATAAAATCTATGTATTCAGCATAATTCCAGTAAAAAAAAAATAAAATGACTTTTTTTGTGCAAATTACCAAATTGATTTTAAAATCCACATGGAAAGACAAGTTAAAAGCTGGCCAGTGAAATACAGAAGAAGAACAACAAAGCTGTAAAAGGTATACTGTAAAAGTGGTTAACACACTGTGGTACTGTCTCAAAGATCAAAAGACTGACAAACCAGAGCAGAATAGAGTCAGAAAAGACTTCGGAATAAAAGCCCTCTAGATACACGATGAAGCTGATCCTGCAGTATGGTGGGGAGTGGGGTGATCTTTCCAACAAATGCTACTAGGTCAGTTGGGAGCAATGTGAAGATAAATGTTGATTTCTTCCTCACACTGTACAAAAAACAACAGTACCAAATAGATCACAGATTTAAACATGAAGGTTAAAATAATGCTTTCAGAGGAAAACATAGAACATCTTTATGATTTTGATTAGGCAAAGGTTAATTTTAAAAGACACTAAAAGCACTAACCATATGGAAAGAATTGATACGTTGGACTTTATTAAAACTGAAAACCTCTGTTCATCAAACAACATTACTAGACCAATGCAAAGCAGCTCACGTGTTGGGAAAAATATATGCAATGCATATATCTGACAAATGAATAAACCATTCTAACACAGAAAAACAAAGTAGAGAGATGAGAAAGTAGAGATGAAAAGTAGAAAGAAAAATGTAAAGGGATTCCAACTGTCTGTGGACCTCTGTGTCTTTCTTCTAGTTTCACTAATCATACACACAAGTTTTCTCACTGAGTTGTATGTACTGGGATGCTGCCACTCACCACTACTTTTGTAACATTGTAGTTCTGTGATAGGACCTGTTCTTGGTGTAGAGTCAGGAGAGAACAATAAATTGGATTTCCTATTTTAGTGAAAATAATCTAGTATTAATCTGAAGTAGATTGTGATAAATTAAGATGCATATTTTAATTCTTAGAACGATCACTAAGAAAATGAACAAAGGAATTAAACATAGCACACTAAAACATATTTATTTAACTTAAAAAAGGCAGTCAGGGAGGATCAGAGGAATATAAAGCCAGAAAACTTGTAGAAAACAAATAAAAAATGTATATGCACTTAATAATAGAACCTCAAAATACAGAAAATAAAAATTGATAGAATTCAAAGGAGAAATAGAAACTTAATCATAGTTGGAAATTTCAACAAGCTATTCAATAATTCACAGAAAATCTAGACAGAAAATTAGCAAGGATATGCAAGACTTGAATGACACTGTCAACTAACTTGACCTAACTGACATATATGTGGAACATGGCATCCAGCCACTGAAGAATGCTTTTCAAGTTGGTGGACATTCTCCAGGGTAGACCATATGTCACGACATAAAACAAATCTTAATAAATGTAAAGAACTTACTCATACAAACTTTATTCTTTGAACATAACCGAGTTCAGCAGAATTGATAACAGAAGAAATCTGGGAAATCTGCAAATACTTACAAATTATATAGCACACTTCTGAATAACCCATGTGGCAATGAAGAAATCACAGAGAAATTAGAAAATATTTTGAACTTGTACAAATGGCAACAGACCATACTAAAATGTATGGGATGATGCTAAGGCAGTGATTAGAGGGAAATTTACAGCTTTAAGCACCTATATCAGAAAAGAAGAAAGCTCTCCAATAAATATGTAAGCTTCCACCTTAAGGAATGAGTGGAAGAAGAGCAAAGTATTCTAAAAACATAGCACACAGTGAAAGAGAGAAAGTAACAAAAACGTGAGCAGAAATAAATAGGATAGAAAATAGGAAAAGCTTAGGAGAAAGTTAGTTCAGTTAAGTTAGCTCTTTGAAACTTGGGACTTTGAAAACATCAGTAAAATTGACAAAACTTTCACTAAACTAAGAAAAAATCAGAGAGACAAATCAAGATGGACAGAGGGGACATTATTACCAACTCTACGAAAATGAAAAGGAATATAAGGCGATATTATTAACAACTTTATACCAACAAATTGGATGGGTTGGAAGAAATGGAAAAATTTCTAAGGGAACACAAATTACTAAGACTAACTCAGTTCATTTCTGAATTTCCCTAAAAGAAATAAAAATTAAAATTTGTAATAAAAAGCTTCCCACAAATAAAAATCTAAACCTGCATGGATTCACTTTAAATATATTGTCAAATATTTAAAGAAAAAATAACACCAATCCTTCACAAACTCATTCGGGAAATAAAGATGAAGGAACATTTCTCAATTTGTTCTGTGTGTCTTTTATGGTCCTGGTACTAAAGCAAAGCAAAGGTATCACACACAAAAATACAACTACAGATCAATTTCTTTCATGATTATATATGGAAAACTCCTTAACAAAATATTAACAATCTGAATCCAGCACCATAAGAGGGATAATACACTATAACCAAGTGAAATTTATCCTGGGAATTCAAGGTTGGTTTATTATCTGAAAAATCAGTTAGTGTAATATGCATATTATCAAAAAGATAAAGAATAAGAAAAATTACCTCAAAAATGGAGAAGAGGTATTTGACAGTATTCAACACTCATTCATGATTAAAGCTCTCAACAAAATAGCAAAAGTGAAATTTCTATCCTGATAAAGGGCAACTATGAATAATCTATAGCTATAGCTAACATCATACTTAATGGTGAAGGACTGGATGTTTCACCAATAAGATCAGAGAGAAGGCAAGAATATCCACTTTTGCCACTTTTATCCACTACTGTAGTGGAGGTTCTACATGATGGGGTTAAAAAGAGGAAGAAAGAAAGAAAGAAAAAAAAATACAATAAAGCAAATTAAGAGGTAAAATTGCCTTTACTCAGAGATGTCATGAAAAATATTTGAAAAATTCCAAGGATTACACACACACACACGCAACTATTAGAACTAATGAAGAATAACACCAGATTAATATATACAAAGTCATTTTTTGTAGCAAGCAGTGAACTACTAGCAATGGACAATAAAAAAGAAATTGAGAAAATAGCTCCACTTGTAATAGCATCAAAAAGAATAGAATACTAAGGAATAAATTACCAACAGATGTGCAAGATTTATACACTGAAAGCTACACATTATTACTGAAAAGAGATATAAATAAATGGAGAGACATTTTATGAGTAGAAGTCTTAATATCATCAAGATTGCAGTTGTCACCAAATTGATCTATAAATTCAATGAAATTCTGTACAAATCCCAACACACTTTTTGGGTAGAAATTGACAAGCTGATCTTAAAATTCCTATGGATCATAAAGGATAGACAAAACAATTTGAAAATGAACAAAACTGGAGAATTTGCACTATCCAATTTCATAACATATTATAAAGTCTTAATAATCAATATACGGTGGTACTGATGTAAGGATAGACGTGCAATAATGGAACAGAATTGAAAGTCTAGAAATAAATCCAGAATGTAAATCCTTACCTATTTATTTTTCACCAAGATACTAAGGCATTTCAACAGTGAAAGAATGAAAGAACATCCTTTTCAACAAATTGTGCTGGGGTTATTAGACACCCTTGTGAAAAAAAGAAAAAAATTAACTTATAACCTTACTTAGATCACCCCATATACAAACATTAACTCAAAATGAATCACAGACCTAAATGTAAGAGTTTAAACTATATGATTTTTATATTATTAAAAATAGAACATCTCCATGACCTTAGGTTGGGCAAAGAGTTCTTAGATTCAACACCAGAATCACAACTCATGAAAGGGAAAAAAACTGATAAATTGAATATCATAGAAATTAAAAGCTTTCACATTTCAAAACACCTCATTACAAAAATGAAAATATAAGCTACAGACAGTGAGAAAATGTTTACAAATTATATACCTGATAAAAGTCTTGTATCCAGTTTATATAAAGAACTCATATAGCTCAATAAGAAGATGAACAGCCCAATAAAAAATGGACAGAGGATTTGAACAGACAATTCAGTGGAGAAGGTAAACAAATGGTAAATAAGCACATAAAAATATGCTCAACCTCCTTGGTCCTCAGGGAAATAAAAATTAAAGGCACAGTGGGATACCAGTATACCCCCTCTAGAATGGTTCTAATCAAAAAGATAGACAACATCAGGTGTTGGCACGGATGTGGAGAAACTGGAACCCTCAAGCATTTCTGGTGGGAATGGTCCATGTGCTTTGGAAAACAGTTTGGCATTTTCTTAAAAAGTGAGACAAAAACTTTTATCTATCCTAGCAATTGCATCCTGGAATTCAATCCCAGGAAACTGAACACATGTCTATGCAAAGGTGTGTAGGTAAATATTCATAGCAGTATTATCCTTTGCAGCCAAAAAAAATAGAAGTAACCCAAATGTCCATCAGCTGGTGAATGGATAAACAACGTGATTATATCCACGCAATGGAGATCCACCAATAAAAAGAGATCAGCAAATGATAAATATATGCTACAAAATGCATGAACCTCAGAAACATCCTAAATGAAAGAAGCTAGTTGCAAAGACCACATATTGTATGATTCTACTTATTTGGAATGTCTAGTGAAGGCAAATTTACACAGGGAGAAAGCCCCTCAGTGGTGGCCTAGATCTAGGATCAAAGAGGGGAATTAATCACAGATGGGCAGGAGGGAATTTACTGAGGTGAGAGAATGTTTATTAACTGGGTTGATTACTAAGATCATTAAATTGTACACTTAGAAGGGGTGAGTTTTATGGTGTTTAAAATATACCTCGATAAAGCTGCTAAAAATATGGATAGTCTCTTTAAAAGATAGACAGGTGAAATTTTTGTAATTTCCTTTGACTGAATTCTAAGGCCAGCCTTGATTACACATCTTTCATCTTCCCTGAGAAAGTGCCTTTTCAAACCCTGTACTGGTGACTTTGATAACTATGAAATCTTTTTATTAAGCCTGTAGAAGCTGAGGCCCTTCTAAGTATATACCATTATGTACCTTGAAGAGCTAGGAGGCCATAAAGGGTTGCAGACACACAAACCCATAGAGGCCCATGGGGTTTTCTAGACTTCCTGTGCTCTGGAGCCCCGTGCATGACACAGACGTACAGCCCACACAAACCCCTCTTCTGTATTCTTCACTCGCGGTGTGGACACCTCTCTGCCCCCTTCAGTGCTGCACTCCCCCGTGTCATTTCTAGACTCTCCCTCACGATGACCCAACTTCCCAGGACACGGGGCTGCAGATGCAGGGAGAATGGAGGTCGCTGGGTACATCCAGATCTCATGCAGGTATTGTACTCTTCTGGGATCCCAGAGCCCAGGAGGCAGGGTTCACCCAGCTCAACCCTGGTGAGCATCACCTCCAGGACTTGTTATAACACAGATTCACTGACGCACCCCCTCCCCAGAGTTCCTGATCCAGTTGGTCTGGCCTGGAGCCTGAGAATTTGCATCTTTTAATATGTGCCTCCCTTGGTGTTTTTGGTGCTGCTGCTCTTGGGACCACCCTTGGAGAACCACTGCTTTGAGGCGCTCATTTTCTCACTTTTAAAAAAAATTTTCCTCCCAGTCACATTTAATAAGAGAAGCACACAGTGGAGCTGTACAGCTTTAGGCATGAATGAGATCTTTTTGAGATTTTGATGCATTTTTGTTGTTTTTCTAGATATTTTAGAGTTTATAGAAATATGTAGTATGTAATATTTTAAAAATTGAAATCTCAGGGCAGAGAAAAAATGACTGTTGAATGGCAAGTGAGAAAAAGTTAGTATAGACACATGCTCCCCATCACCCTGTGTTTCATAACAACTCATTGTTAAAGACAGTCTGCAGAGTTGACAATAAGTTTTCTAGCAGCCGAAGCAGAAAAGAGAAACTTAATAAATATCACCTACACAGAGAAACACCCCAGAGGAAATGACTTCCTAATAAGCAATTTTCCTAAAAAATAATACCTAAATAAAGTTTTTTTTCTCATTCCAATTTACAGTCTCTGGAGGTGTAGAATTGTTTATTATTGGCCTTATTTTTTATGTTAAAAAAACTAAAATGAAGAGAATTTAAATCTGATCACAGTGATTTTGTAACTTGCTGATATAAGCCATATGGTATATTTTTTCCTGGTTCAGTGTGCTTTTTTTTTTTTCAATTTTATTGAAGTATAGTTGATTTACACTGTTGTGTTCATTTCTTCTGTACACCAAAGTAACTCAGTTTTATATATATATATATTCTTTTTTATATTCTTTTCCATTATTGTTTGTTACAGGATATTGAATATAGTTCCCTGTGCTGTACAGTAGGACCTTGTTGTTTATCCATCCTGTATATACTAGACTACATCTGCTAATCCAAAGCTCTCACTCCTTCCTTCTCCCTCCCCCCTCCCCCTTGGCAACCATATGTCTGTTCTTTATGTCTCTGAGTCTGTTTTTGTTTCATAGATATGTTGATTTGTATCGTATTTTAGATTCCACATGTAAGTGATATCATATGCTGTCTTTCTCTTTCTGACTTACTTCATTTAGTATAATAATCTCTAGGTCCATCCATGTTGATGCAAATGGCATTCTAAATAGATTTTTTAATGTAAAAGCTTTATTCACCTTCTTGTTAGTGTTTCCCAATGTAGACCAAGAACTTAACTCCAAAATCCTAGCGGATTTCTTATCCGTGTGTTTACTTACATTTTGGTTTAGTGGGAGTAAAGATTCAGATCGTATTCCATGAATCCTCACAGAGCCCAGTGAGCATTGATACTTATGCTTTAGAGAAGCACTTGCATGCCCCATGGTGTTCCTCCTCCTTCGTGAACCGTGAACTAAGATCAGCTCTGGGTTTGCTGAGGTCCACGCCAGGCAAAGATGCTGGGTGTCCTGAGTGCAGGTGGCTCTCAGGTCTGCTCACTTCTGACAAGTTAGACACAGAGAAGGGTTGGGTCGGGGCTGATCTCTTGATTTCAGGAACTTAATTTGTTTTCATCTTCTCTGGAGACCTTTGAATTAGCAGCTCCTCTTTGCAAATTTGTGAATAGCTTAAAATGACACTTTTGTTTGCAAACACTGGCGCAAAACCTTAATTTTTAAGATAAATAAATCATCAAGTTAGACACAGACTGCCCTGAAGTCATTGCTACCCAGTCATCACAATGAAGTGCTTTCGTGAGTTACATGCTCACAATGAACCTAGGCAGAAAGTGTATGACCGTGGCTTTATTTGCATGTTTCCTACAGTCTGGGTGCATTTGGCTGTGGATTTTAGACCAATCTGGGGCTCAGGCCACAGACCAGCCTCCACAAGGCTTGGCCACTTCCAGTTTGCATCATGCCCTTTGAACTTGCTGAGGACCCGCCTGGAGTCCCTTCCCAGTCTCCCCCTTTTTATAAAGACTGGTACTCAAATGTCCTCACCTGGAAAACCTTCTCTGTCCTGTTTCCTACAGGAGGTTAATTCCCCTGTGTGTCCTTCTCACAACCCAGAACCCAAATCACATGTCTTCTGATGTAATTAAGCATGTTCTTTTGTTGAACTTTTGGCTCTTTTGTTGAATGCTGGGTTCTTTTTTTAGATTTAGAGGAGTCTGTGTGTATGTATGTGTGTGGGTGTGTGCTTATGTATTGCTTTTATAAAAGTTAGAGGCACTTATTATATATTTTACATCAAATACAAAGATGAGTCAGGTTCTGGTTCCTGCCCTTATGAGCTCAGCATCTAGATGGGGAAGTGGTCTGTAAATAACCTGTCTGCTGCTTTTGTTGAATGATGAGGAAAGTGGTGAGGGAAGTGGAGGAAAAAAACTGAGTAATACTGCAGTAAAACATCACCATCTGTGTAGCCTCTATTTGCTTTTGAATTATTTCATTAGGATAACGTCATGGCAGTGAGATGATTAGGTCAAAGGCTTGGAACATTTTTATCATCCTGGTACATATTGCCATGTTGTTTTACAGGAGGTCATGCATAGTGTAAAATCTCTGGTTCTATGATAAAATTGCTAGCCTTTCATTAATTTAATTTATAGAAAATTGTGCCCATTGTTTGAATATTAAGACTGAAAACTCTACAGTATTTCGATGCTATTTTTCCTACAATGTGTTCTACTTCTCTACCTTCTCAACAAAATAACTTTAAAGAGAACTTTCATGGTTCTTGATTACTGAAAGTCACTGATGTGAAAACCAGTTACTGGACTGCCCCGTTATACAATGAGGGCTCCAGAGTAAGAATTTGATCAAGTAACCTGATTTCTCTGTATCCTTTCTGGAAAATGGACATATTAAATGTAGCTACATCTGTGGATGTTTTGTGACAATTAACTAACATGATGGATTTAGAAGAGTTTCGTTCATTCAATCAGCAGATATTGATTGATCCTCTGCTGTATGCCAGGAGATAAGATGACAATGGGAAAGACCCTGGGAGGGGAAGGGGTGATTTCCCCAGGGGGGAGGAGGCTCTGAGGGGGCCAGGGAGGATTGTGGCCCCAGGGGTGGCTGGGCGGTGGAGGGGTGAAGGTCCCCCTGTTTGTGGGCTGGGATAGCCCTGCAGGCCTGGAGGTGGAAGCAGAGCTGGGGCCTGACAGGCAGGGGCACAAGGATACATTTCCAGCTGTATTTCACAGGCAGGGCCCTTTGTCCTCTAGAAGATTATCCATTCATACTCCTTCGCCATCATTCATCTGTTAAAAGCCACTTGGTCATTAATCCAGTGGTCTCAGATACCTCCAGACTGTGTCCTCAGCAAAAGGGAAACCACAAGATACAATAAAGCCATTCATCCAAGGCAGGCAGATACCTGTACCCCATCCACCGTTTGATCAATGGTGCCATTACCAGAGGTAACTTGGAATTGCATCCAGAACCCTTCCATGGGATGCGTTCTGGTAGAAATGAGCTGTCAGTGGCTGACAGCATGAGACAAATGGCCCTGTGGACAGCTCGCGCAATCTGCAGGCGAACAAGGCGATGAATATTCTCAGCCAGGACTTCTAGTGGGTGCGTCCACGGGATGTAAAATACCCTCTTTGTTGATCAGAAGACACATTATGCTCTTACACTAACAAAACCCAACCTCTTATTTGTATTTCAGGAAGATAATCTCCAGGTATAAAAGAGCCCATTACCCCAGGAGGTCCCCCTAAACCACCGGTTCTGAAAATTGCATCTCATCTTTTCTCAAACAAATGCCTTAGCTTAAGAGTAGTTACAATTTGGTAATCTTGACAGCTGTGAACTGAATTTATCTTTAATCACGCATTCCCTGAGTGTCTACGGAAAGCACGTCAGCCATCACTGAGTAAAGCATTATTATAGGAGAGAAAAACATCACCACTCTTTACTTAGGAGCGCTCACATTAGATAATAAGAATGATAGGCCTCTGAATAGAGTGTCTGTATTTTAACCTGTGTTATAACCTGACTCTCATAACCCTGGATAAAAATGAGATTGTTTGGGCAACCTTTGGTCACCTGAGGCGGTGAGGTCACGGTGGGTACCAGGGTACACTTTAAGCTTCACCTCCTGAGAGCACCAGAAGCTGGTACATCTGAATCCAGGTCACCTCTGGAGAGACAGGCTAAAAATGGGTGGACTTTGAAACAAGGCAGACTTTTCTGACCATTAGAACTCTTCGTCAGCAGTGTTCAGAGGCTGAGGAGCCCAGTTCAGAGATAAGTACTTTCCAACTTGGACCAGATGACTGAAAGAGCACTTCAGTGCTAAAATTGATTATTCTTTGACACTAATGCATACATTAGTCAGGATGTCCCAGGCATCCTGACTCAGCAATCCACTTTGGTGGCAGAGAAAGAACAAGGTTCCTTTCTTTGGTTATTTCGGACGTTATCTTTTTTTTTCTCATCTTCTGTTATGTCACTAAGTCATTCTGTAAATTAACAAGATAAACAGTTAAGACAAGATAAACACTTATTCTTTGAAGAACAAAAGAGAGAAGACCCCATATCACCTTCCTCTAAAGCACATGGAGAGAAACATAAAAACCGGGCAGGGCGATCTGAGCCTCTCCAAGGGCCTGGAGCTGGCGGCAGGGTTGCTGGCTCTGGTTCCACCCACCCTCTGCTGCTGCCACATCTGGACCTCACTTTCCTTATCTGTAAAAGGGAATAGATAAAATAGGGGAGAATATATATGAACTTGCCTTTGCAAATTAAAACCTGTTATATATCTGTCATTTAAAGGAGGGATATGCCTTAGCAAACAAAATACATGTGATTAATATTTATGAAAAGCCTCAAACATTTCCCCCTAAAAGCCCCAAATTCATTTATCTCCTAATAATTAGATTTTTGAAGGCCCCTTGCCGCCCCTTGGACAGGCCCAACACACACATAGCCACCCAGCTTGCCCACAGGGCCCCCGCCTCCCCGCCACAAGCCTTCCTGGGCTGAACCTGCCCAGAGCTGTGGCCACACTTCACCTGCTTCTCTGCAGTTGCTCCCTCCACCTGGAAGGCATCAGAAGCCTCTGGAACCAACAACTCTACCTGTTTCCAAGGGCCAGTGCTGATGTCTGTGTCCCACGTTACACGTGTTCCTCACCTTCCTATCACAGGAAGCACTGCGGCCCCCAGACCTTTGTGTTCACCACCACCAGGAGTGATTCCGTGTTGGCCGGCTTTTTCCTGTGCAGCCGTGGACGGCCCCAAGGCCAGGGCACAGGACTTGCTCATTTCATCCTCCATTCTTGGCTGTTTAGAATAAACTGTCAACTATATTGTTTCTTTACATGTTTCCAAGGTCTTAATCCCTTCTAAAAAGACCGAGCTTCCTGCCTTTGCTTTGAGAGACTGACCATACCAAGCTCCGTCAAACCCTGGAAGCAAATTTTGTCGTTTTAGCTCTTGTAAATACCTTCCTGACCCTTGACCCCACTGCCTCTTCAGGCTCTGACCCATTTCTGAGTGCCAGGAACATCTCACATCAACCACTTCAAACCCCAGGCTTCAAGAAACAATGATCACCAAGGCAGCCTGCTGTTCATTATGTAAAATACAGCATTGGAATAATGAAGATGTGAGACTGTTCCCTCTGGCCCTGTGAGTAATGAAAAGCCTCCAGGAAGGGCTCATTCATTAAGATTTTATAAGCAGGGGGGGAATAAAAGGATATTTGTTTTAAAGAAAGCTATTTTCATCCAGTCTGGTCTTGTTTTAGAGGAAATTTAGAGAGAATGTAAATTTATTTTTAAAAAACAATAAAAATGAAATCCAGCGCCTGCAAAAAGTCTTTCACCTGCTGGTAAGATGCTTCAATAGTAACATTTTGTTCACAAATTCTAATCAAACAGACAAGAATCTGATTTTTGTTCTGTGTTCTGATGGCATGTTAATATGTTTAAGTACCTATACCAGGAATACAGAGGAAAGCTGAAACTGGCTGTTCTTCCCTGTCATTAAACTTACAGTGATTTATAGCACCTCACTCAACAGGCAAAAACCCAAAATGTCAAAATCCTTTTTGAAATTACCAAAAAGGTGAAAATGGACAGTCCTACCCCAAGGAAGCAGCACTCTGGCGGGACATGAGTCCCTGAAAAGGTCATTGGACACGGATGGGAAGCTGAGCTGTGTGCCCCCAATTCCCCCACCCCACATGGAAGTCTGAATAATGATTTACTGTTTGTCAAATAATGATTTCCCTAGCAACGAGCTCAAAAAAAGTTTTTTTAAAGGAATGAAATTAGGAAGAAAGTGAACATTTAATAGACCTTTAGTATTGATTTTCTGTTTCTCAAAGCTATTGAAGATGAGCCTGTAATTTGCACAAACTTTCGTCTAGTCATTTTAGAGAGCTGTAGTGAATTCACTAAGCAGATAGGAATAAACAGAAAACATCCATCTGTTTAAGAAGTATCAGCTTGTAGTTCATAAGTTGGTAGTCATTTTAAGAAGACCGTCTAAAGGCAATAATCGATTTAGGGACTTCCCTGGTGGTGCAATGGGTTAAGAATCCGCCTGCTAATGCCGGGGACACAGGTTTGAGCCCTGGTTCGTGAAGATCCCACATGCCGCGGAGCAACTAAGCCCGTGCGCCACAACTACTGATCCTGCGCTCTAGAGCCCACGAGCCACAACGGTTGAAGCCCGCACACCTACAGCCCGTGCTCTGCAGCAAGAGAAGCCACCACAATGAGAAGCCTGCGCACTGCAGTGAAGAGTAGCCCCGCTCGCCACAACTAGAGAAAGCCCGTGCACAGTAACGAAGACCCAAACGCAGCCATAAATATATAAATAAATAAATTTAATTAAAAAAAAATAAAGACAATGATTTAACAGGCATGACAGCAGAAAGCGTGACTTACCTGTCACCATCTGAGCCACAGAGTCTCACTGAGAGCCACTTACTCTAGATTAACTTTGCTCCTTTTCAATTGCAGGGTTTTTTGTATCTGTGGGTTTTTTGTATTTGTACAGAAAGTAAAACATAGCTGTTAATATGTTGGTTCCAATAGCAGTAGAAAAACATAGTAAAAACTTAATGTCAGTGTTGCATCAGTTTTCCGTGTGCTTTAGATAGAAAATCAATTCAGCTACTTTCAAAAACAAAGTCAGTTGTCTTTTTTTTTAATTCAGTTTCTGGAATCAAAACAAAGCTTTTGGAAATTGAAATCAATTAAAATCAAATGCAAAGCATCTAATGCTATTGCTAATTCTGTTTTAGGTGCATTTTCAAAATTCGATGTTGAAAGTAAAATTATTTTTGACTGCTACTATGAATATATTTTTTGCAGAGCAAAGCATCATTATAAAAACATGACCTACCTAACTTAAGGAACCAGTAGGGTAGAAATGCATTTGAAGTTAACTGGGGTACACATATTCATAATTGTGTCCAAACAAATTGATATCCTAGAAATAACTGTAGAAGCTATAATTGTCAAAAGTATTAAATAGTTTTCTAAGCATGTCTTTCTGTGAGTAAAAAAAAAAAAAATCTCAGCTTGGCTAGTGCCTCTTTTGCCAGTTGGATTTTTTCTTTAGAAATGGTTGAACCTTGGAAGAACTACAGTGAAGTCAGTCTAAGTGCTTAGCAACATTTTTTGACTTATTTCTGTAGATGAATTCTCTATATTTTGGCTGCATGTTTCTTTCAAAATCAACTGGAGATCCTTAATCAGTATTCAACAAATAGATAAAAAAAATCTTCTGCTTTTGAAGTTTGAGAAGGTTACCATTGTTGCAACAAAACCTGTGAACCAGACAGTGCAGAGGTGTCTCCAGAACACCTGAGGGAATGACACAGTGGGACCTCCATGTGTATTTAAGGTATAATTTTCAAATTTTCTTACTGTGTTTTGGGCTGTATCAGTTTGTGGGTAGAATGTTTTGATTGAACTTATATGTTTGATTGGATCTCTAGATATTTTGTACTGAGAAGGCCCATGATTTTTCCAACATTTGAACTCAAAAAAACCAGAGATGAATTATTTGGTGCTTTTGTCTTCAAACCTATTTATTAAGGAAAGTTCCTATACAGTGCTATAAAGACAGTACCTGTGAAAATATTTGGCATATCCATGAAAGTAAGTGATTAAAAAGGAGGATGTTTTCCATTTAACAGATTTTCTCTAAGTTTACCCAGCATCTCAGCATCTGTAGAGAGAGAGCATTTTCTTCATTAAAAATATACTCTTTGGGGGCTTCCCTGGTGGCGCAGTGGTTGAGAGTCCGCCTGCCGATGCAGGGGACACGGGTTCGTGCCCCGGTCCGGGAAGATCGCACATGCCGCGGAGCGGCTGCGCCCGTGAGCCATGGCCGCTGAGCCTGCGCATCCGGAGCCTGTGCTCCGCAACGGGAGAGGCCACAATTCAGCGAGAGGCCACAATTCAGTGAGAGACCTGCGTACCGCAAAAACAAACAAACAAACAAAAATATACTCTTCAGAGGAGTCAGTTTAATGCGCCAATAATTCCAGATGTATAAAACCATAAAATGTGACCTGAAAAAATGCAGATGATTTAATGAAACATTTAAAATAACAAGACTATTGGGGGGGAAGAAAAAAGCTCTCAAAAATGCGATTATATAGTTAAGAAACGGAACGGATTTTATGAAATATACCAAAAGGAAAAAATTTTCTTGACCCTCTTAGGGTCCGTGGCTGGGTCTGAAAAGAAAACTGACAAAGAGATTAACAGGAGAAAAGCATACAGACTTTATTAAAATTTTACATGTACGTGGGAGCCTTCACAAGAGAATGAAGATCTGAAGAATCGATCAGAGCAGGAGTCTTTTCTACCTTTAGGCAAATAAACCATAAATTAATGAAGAGTTGACAAGGAGTTTGGGACTGAGGATAGGTAAATGCTGGAGTAACTAGGAAAATAAGGGCGAGTTTATGTTCGTTTGTACAGATTTTTCTTCATGGTTCAATCAGTTTTGTTTTATCATGTTTAAATTATGTAGTGTTTTTACTTTAGTTTTAGTGTTTTTTAGTTTTTTTAGCAGTTTTAAGTTACATATAGCAAAAAGCCCCCTTTTGACTGTGTGGTACAATTCTCAGTTATCCCTCCCCAAATCCCCAACCCATACACTCTGTTCCCAAGCAACTGCTGACATGTTTTCTGTCATGATAGTGTTTGTAACTTGCTTTTTATGGAATTTCATACACCTGGAATCAGAGAGATGAGCCTGTGTCTGGCTTCTTTCATCTGCTGTGTTTTTGAGATTCATCAACACTGTTGTTGCATGTATCAGTCACATCCTTTTCTTGTTGGGTAGCATTCCACTGTGTGGACAAACCACATTCTATTATATTCCATTGTATGGATATGCCACATCATACTATATTCCACTGGAGGGGTTCACCACATCTTATTATATTCCACTGTATGGATAAACCACATTTTTATTGCATTCCATTTATGAGTATACCACAAGTAATCCATTTACTGCTTGATGGACATTTGAGTTGTTTTTAGTTTCTGACAAATATCAATAGCACTGCTCTGAGCATTCACATATAAGCCCTTGTGCAGAAATGAGATATCTTGGGTAGATTCCTAGGAATGGAAACTGCTAAGTGTGAGTGTGTGTGTATGTTTAACTTTGCCAGAAACTGCCCAGCAGTTTCCCAAAGGGGCTGTTCCATTTTACATTCTCTTTAGGATGGGTGCTCCAGTTTGTCTCATAATTAAATGATACTGGGTTTTTTGAATAGAAGGCATTTGGATGATGAAAGGCAGAACTCTGTTACTTACAGCTCCGAAGGGGATACCTCCAGGGTCAGGATGACAGCAACCTGGGACACTCCAGGGCACCTTGTACGTGGGGGTGGCCTGCAGTTGGCAGGTGGGGCTACTTGAGCTTTCTGGGGATTTGGGGTATTTTGAATAATTCCATGGTCTCTAATAAAAGGAGGCCATTCCTGCGTGGGAGGTGTCGGGACCTCTGTAGGTGGGGTGTGTGTTTTCTGACTCAGGAGTGTTAGAGCCTGAGAAAGGAAGAATTTGGGATGGGAGAGTAGTAACTGCCCATGGAGTGGACTTGAGAGATTTCAGCCCTGATTTCAAAACAGGATCAGCACAGCACTCGTGACACAGTTACTCCATATCCTTGAAAACACTTGGTTTGGCAGTGTTTACTTTTAGAAATTCTGCTAGTTCTAGTAGACGTAAATTTGCTTTTACCTTATGACTGCTGAACATCTTTTCATGTGGCCGATGACCATTTGCACAGTTTATTTCGTGAAGTGCCTTTTCAAATCTTTGGCTCAATTTTTGTTGAGTTATTTGATCCTTATTATTGACTTGAAGAGGTTAATACAAATTTTTTGATATATAGTTAATATTTTCTCTCAGTCTGTGGATTACAATTTCATTCTCTTAATGGCATCTTTCAAACAGCAGAGTATTTCATTTTGGTGGCAGCTACTGTATCAATTTTCCTTTCGTGGGTTATATTTTTTTGTATTCTATTGATGGCACATTTGACTAACTCAGGTTACAAAAGTTTCTCTTGTATTGCTTTTAAGAAGTTTTGTGATTTCAGGTCTCAGACTCATTGTCTGTAATACATACGTTGCATAGATAGTGAGAGGCAAGGGGTATGTTTGTTTTTTCCCCAAATTGATATCAAGTTGTCCTGGCACCATTTGTTGAAAAGATAATCTTTTCTCCATTGAATTATTGTGACATTTTTGTCAAAAATCAGTTCACCATATAAGTTTGGCCCATTTCTGGACCATCTATTTTGTTCCATTGATCTGCACACTTATCCTTATGCCAGCGTCGGACTCTGAATTACTGTAGAATTATTTAAATCTTTTTTTATAGATTGCTTTGGACTTTGCATTGTCATGAAAATTTTAAATCAGCTTTCAGTTTCTACAAAAAGACTGTTTGGATTTCGATTGGGATTGCATTGAGTTTATAGATCAATATTGGAGAATAGACATCTTAACTAGGTTAAGCCTTCCAGTCCATGAACATAGCATCTCTCTCCATTTATTTAGGTCTTCTTTAATTTCTCTCAGTGATGTTTTGTAGTTTTTATTGTATAGGTCTTGCACTACTTTTGTTAATTCAATTCTTCATATTGTTTTTCCTAATATTAAATAGAAATGTTATTACAGTTTATTTTCCAGTTGCTTGTTGCTTCCATATATAAATACATTTTATTTTTGTTTATTAATCATTGTCTTACCACCTTGCTAAATTCATCAACTTTGTGAGATTTTCAACCTTATTTCTTCAGTTATTTTTTGTGCTTCTTTTTCTCTCTTCTAGCCTTCCTGGACTCCAAGTACACAAGTGAAAACTTCTTAAATTGTCCCATGGGCTTTGAGGGTCTGTTCATTTTTCCTTCACCTTTTTCCTTTCTGTTTTTTACTTAGATAATTTCTATTGATATACCTTCAGGTAGACTCTTTCTTCTGCCTTCTCCAATCTGCTGTTGAGTTCATCTAGCGAGTTTTTTTTTTCATTTCAGTTATTGTGGTTTCAGCTCCAGAAATGTTACAGAAGTATTTTTACAGTTCTCATTTCTCAGTTTTGACTTTATATGTTTACCCATTGACTCATTAAGACCACATTTAAAAACATTCTTTCTGCATATTTTAATACCTGCTTTAATGTCTTTGTCTGCAAATCCGACATCTAGACCCTGTCAGAGTCAGTTTCTTCAGCCTTTTTCCTTCAACTGGGGGTAGACATATTTGTGGTTGTTTCTTTTTATAGCTTCTCATTTTGGTTTAAAAACTGTATGTAGAGAGAATGGATAAACAACAAGGTCCCACTGTAGAGCAAGGAGAACTACATTCAATATCATGGAAAAGAATATGAAAAAGAATGTATATATATGTATAACTGAGTCACTTTGCTGTACAGCAGAAATTAACACAACACTGTAAATCAACTATACTTCAATTAAAAAAAAAAAACAAAACCTGGGGCTTCCCTGGTGGAGCAGTGGTTGAGAGCCCACCTGCCGATGCAGGGGATGTGGGTTCCTGCCCTGGTCCAGGAAGATCCCACATGCCGCGGAGCGGCTGGGCCCGTGAGCCATGGCTGCTGAGCTTGCGCGTCCGGGGCCTGTGCTCTGCAATGGAGGGGCCACAACAGTGAGAGGCCCGTGTACCACAAAACAAAACAAAACAAAACAAAAACAACTGTACGGTGTAGATAGGATGCTGCAGCTCCTCTGGATCTGTTGTTTGTCTGAGGATCACTGGCACCCTGCCCCCATGGGCACTGGCTTTCCTGGACTCACACTGTACCTGTGGATCTCTCCTGCCAGGGCAGGGGCTCTGCCCCAGGCCTTCGTGCCTCAGCTGCTCGTCCCCAAGCCCGATGTCCTGGGGTCTCCCTATGCCATCTGGAGGCCCCACACTTGTTCTGTCCCTGCTGGTGCTCAGGCCCAGCCTGTCTGTTCCCTGCATCAGGTTTCTCTCCCCACTCCCCAATTCTCTGCCCGTCACACCTGTGTCTTCAGATGCCTCCAGCCAGGAAGGCTTCAGCCTACTTCTGCACGAGCTGCACGCGTGTTGGGAGATGCATGCAGCGTATTCACAGACATTACGCAGGGCTCTGTCCTTTGGGATGCACTCCCCTTTCACACACCTCCTTCTGGCCGGCCTGTCGGACTCTCCACTGCAGATGCTTGCTTACTGGTCGGCCAGGAGACAAGTAAACTTTGTGCTCAGCTTTTGCATCTCACCTTTGTGAGGCTCTTTCACTGCAAGGACTTCCCCCCTCAATTTCTAGCTTTCCCTGACTCTGTCCTGGAGGCAGTAACACTGATTTTTCTGTGACTGGAGTAGCAAGTGGGTGTTGGGATCACCATAGGCAAAAAGACACAAACTCATGATTCTTACCCTTTGTTCTCAGTGTCTTTTCAGAGCAAAGTCTCTCAGGCTTTTGTCTGCTTTTGGTGACTTTCCAGTGCCTTCTAATTGTTATTCTTTTCTTCTAGTTTTCATCATTTTCATCTGTAGAGGATTTTTCAACTGTACTACCACCATTACCAAAATCTTCTGCTTTTAGTTTTCAGGATGAAGGTATGAGAATTCTTTAACAAGCTGTACTCTGTATTCTCACAAAATCTGATAGTCAAAAATAAAAATAAATTGCTAAACATCTTAGAACATTTAAAAAATTGATCATATACTAGGCCCCAAATGATTTATTGATGGACTTAAAAAGGTAAAATTTATAGTTAGTGATTTTCAGTTGAGGAATAAACCAGGTGTGATTCTAAGGGTAGGATATGCAGATCAACAAGCTGCAGTCTGTGTCTGGGAGTACACGCATGTATGGCCTAGGAAATTCCAATGAAACAAAGAAAAATCCTCCTCTCAGTTATTTTTAGCTTGAAGAAGAAATCATACTGAAATTATACACTGTTTAGAGATGAGTGGAAATAAATATTACATGTCAAAACCAGTGATATTTTTTATTATTAAAGTTTTTATACACTATGAGACTGGTGGGAAATTTTCGGTAGTTACATTTTAAAGGTCTTTAGTAGATTTCTTAAGCGTCTGGATCGACAGACTGAAGTATTTAATTGAAAGTTTGAAAAACATTATCACAAAAGCTGGCTTAAGTTCTTTAACGGAGTCTGGCAGTTAATAGGTGTATTATATAAATATACATATGTGTTTTTTTTCAGCAAGTACTATGTATTATTGGCCTTATGGTAAATCTATTATTACGTGAATTCAGTATATTTTCTTAGGTAAAATTTTCATCTTCAGCCACTCAGAAAAACTAGTTTATCCACAATTATTTTGTTTGTCTTGTATTTACTTACACATCAGTGGCATCTTGTCCTTATTACCTTCACAGGTTTTCATATGTTTATTAAATTTTCAGATATTTTTATTATGTTTTGCTTAGCCTGGTGTTTTCATACTCTGACAACACAATTAGATATCTCGGCATGCAATTGTATTTTTGAGTAGGGCTTGCATTTTTCTTTGTTTAGATTTTATGTAGCTTTTAATATTCTTGGGTTTTGGTAGTCAATTCTGAAGCTTTTATACTTATGCAAATATAATGAAGCTTTGTCCATTCTAGAACTTTAGAATATGTATTTTGATTTTTTTTTTATACTCAGCAAAGTTGTTTTGACCAGATTTAATTTGTTTTGTTCACCTTAAATGCAGCAGTATCTTCTTTTTTGTGGAATAGTCTAGCCCATTTGAGTGTTTTATTAATACTGAACCCATTTTCCTGTATGTTCAACATGTTGCTGGCCTTTGTAGTCTCTTTTTGTTTCTGTATTTATTACTCATTGGAACAGTACCCTCTTTTCTTTGTATGAGACAAGAGGTTATTGTATGTGACTAAATGTATTTGCTAAAATTTATGATGTTCAAAGAAGTTGCATTCATTATTTTCTGCCATTGTTACCATCACATCCTATTTTTAAGACTAACCACATTTAGGAGGTCCGCTTTGTACAAGGAACTATCCGTGGTCTCTGCACGTAATGGCCCAGGTACCCCACCATCCTCCCAGGAGACTTCTGTGGTGGGGACAGGCCCTCTAAGCAGCTCTCCACATCTTAGTCCTTCAGTTTTCCATCAAGAAATGCAACACTTTCCCCAGAATTTTCTGCGAATATGTGTCCAGAATGAACTTTGTTTGCTTCTATGTTCTTTTAGTGAGGCATAGTTTAGGTACAATACAATGCACAGATCTTAATCATCTAGTCTAAGTTTTTTTTTTTTTTTTTTTGGGGGATAGGAGTTTATTAATTAATTAATTTATTTTTGCTGCTTTGGGTCTTCATTTCTGAGCAAGGGCTATCTCTAGTTGTGGCAAGTGGGGGCCACTCTTCATCACGGTGCGCCGGCCTCTCACTATTGCGGCCTCTCTTGTGGAGCACAGGCTCCAGATGCGCAGGCTCAGTAGTTGTGGCTCACGGGCCTAGTTGCTCCGCGGCATGTGGGATCCTCCCAGACCAGGGCTCGAACCCGTGTCCCCTGCATTAGCAGGCAGACTCTCAACCACTGCGCCACCAGGGAAGCCCTAGTCTAAGTTTTGATAATTATGTCCATCCAACTAACCATCAGCCTGGAAAATTCCTTTATGTCTATTACCTTTTATTTCCACCCACCAGAGAAACATATTTTCTGGTTTCTATCTCTATAGATGATTTCTGTGTGTTTCTAGACTTCACATAAGTGAAGAGAAATTTTGTGTCTGGTTTCTTCCACTCAACATAATATTTTTAGATTCCTTCATGACGCTGTGCTTATTTGTATTTCTGTCCCTTTTCTTGCAGAGTAGTATCTATTGTACAAATATCCTACAGTATGATGGACATCTGGGTTCCTCCCATTTGGGCTGTACTGAGCACATTGCCATGGACATTTCTGTGCCTGTCTTGTCATGGACATGCACCTCCAACATGACTCTTAGGTAAATAACAAGTGGGTCGTGGGTTAGGTTTCTGTTTAAAGTTACAAGAAGAGATTGTGCCATTTTTCACTTCTCTCAACAATTTAAGAGAGCCTCAGGGGCTAACCCCTACACCAGTACTTGATCTTGTGACTTTCTAAATGTAGCCCATCTGGTGGGCAGGTGGTGGTCCCTCCTAGTGTGTCCTGGCCCTGCTGTCACCCAGGTGGGTTCAGTTCCCCACTGGCTTCGGAAGTTTTCAGAGTAGGATAAAGACTTCCCCTCTAGCAGGGCTTGAGATTTGAACACAGTTTGACTTGATATTTTTTTGTTGAGTCTTTTTTTTTGCTGTACGCGGGCCACTCACTGTTGTGGCCTCTGCCGTTGTGGAGCATAGGCTCCGGACGCACAGGCTCAGCGGCCGTGGCTCACGGGCCTAGCCGCTCTGTGGCATGTGGGATCCTCCCGGACCGGGGCACAAACCCGTGTCCCCTGCATCGGCAGGCGGACTCTCGACCACTGCGCCACCAGGGAAGCCCTTTTTGTTGAGTCTTAAACTTCAGTGGCCAGCTTTCTGAAATGTTGAGTCGTTCTGTGGGTTGCTCCCAGCTGTGGTCCTGGCTCCCTGGCTTTGGGAGTTTCTCTGCTCTGCTGGCCTCCAAGGCCGGTGTTCTCCTGGGGTCTAAGCATCAGCTGGTGCACTCACAATCATTCAAGTTGGTGACCATGTTGACTGCCTTCTCCTCGCCAGGCGTTCTGCTGCCATAAAGGCATCTCTTATCTAGAAGCAGGCTCACCCTTTTCTGGATTTAGTCCACTTGGGTCCTTCTGGGTCCTCAGCTCTCTAAGGATTAGCATGTTAGACAAATGACAACCACAGCAAACTAGGTTTCATAGTTTCCCCGGCTGCTTCTCCCTAGGGTGGAGATGGTTGCGTCTTGAGACTTTGTATACCCGAACTGAAAGCAGAGTGTCATAGTGGCTCCTGTGAATCTCACCCACTGTCCATTGGGTTAGTGTTATTCTCTCTAGTTAAGCTGCTCTCAGATCTCTATTGCTGCTTGTAATGATTTTTTTACAATCTTGGGAGTGTGTTTACAGTTTATTCTCGTGTCCTCCAGCGACAGAGACATTTTTCTCCTTCCTTCAAAGGAATAGTCAGCATCATGGGATGCATATTTTCAGGGGGGCCCCCCTTTCTTCTGACTGTGCTCAGCACATCCCTGAAGCTTTCCCCTTTTTCAAAGTCTCCAGGAAGAAACCTGAGGCTTTCTCCTTCTTTTTGTCCTGGCACGTTGTAGGATCTTCATTTTTTTCTTTAAAATTTTAAAAAATATCTTTGCAAGTAGGATTCCTTGAACAGAAAAGAAGCAGTTTCCTTCAGAGTCTCTCCTCCATGGGGTTCCGGGAGCTCTGTGCTGTGAGGATGCTCTGATTTCTCTGGTGTCTTGATTTCATCCCAGGTGGGGTTTCCTGGATGCGATTTCAAAAGTGTGAGTTCACCTCATTATTACTGTGATTCATGTCTGTTGATAGTTGGCTGTTGATAGTTTTCCTGAGCTGGTGTTTATCTGACATCACTCTTTCATTATTTCTCCCTCTTCAGTATTTTTCACCTCATAGAAAGTTTATTAATCCCTGAGTCCCCTGGAATTTGCTGCTTTAGCATGCATGGTGCAATAGCATATGCTTGTCTGCTTTTTCCAGGGACTAACCATTCTTTCGCTTCGAGAAGCTGCTCTGGTTCCTGAGTGGAGGGTCCCTGTCCCCTGCTGCCCTCTCTTCTTCTGTTGTCCCATCATACCTGTTTGTCGTGGGTGGTTTTGATTTTTTAATTTCTTATCGGTCTTTGGGGTCATTCTCATTTATTTTGATGTGGTTGTTCTTTTTGTGAAATCATATCCTGTGCTTTAGATTGTTGATAGCTTAATTTTAATTTTTTTTTTCATTGGCAGCCATAAAGAAGATCATTCCATGCTGTAGACAGCAGGATTTAGGGACAATACGACAAACGTTGTATGTCTTTAGTGTAATTATTTAACCTGGAGAAAAGAAGATGTTAAGGTTTCATGGGAGAAATGTAATAACTGAGTACTTATTTCCTGGGAAAGGGACCAGATTTATTTTGCTTAGCTTCCGAGGGCCTGTGTGTGCAGAATAAACAGGTGGCAGACTTTGTTTCAGTGTAAAGAGAAGCTTCTAATAATGGGGGCTGCTCCCCACCGAGGTGGATGCTGCAGAAGCTGTGACCTCGCGCACTGGAGGGGGGTGGGTGATAACTGGGTGGCCATGCCTTTGTGACAGTGAGGATGTCCTGAGTAGGGCAAGGACAAACACCATCCTATTCTTCAACAAGGCAACAGACTATCAAAAAATTCCCAACTTAGTAAGGAGAGACATTTACTCAGAAGGATTATTGCAAGGGGGAAAAGGAACCATTGCCACAGGCAAGAACACTGTGCCTGTAACACCTGCATGCGTCTCCAGCCTGGCCAAGTAGGTTTGCTGTGATAGAGAGGAGTGATCAAGGTGGAGGGAGCTGAGTGTGTGTGTGTGGGGGGGGGGGGGGTGTGAGCGTGTGAAGAGGGAAGGGGGTCTTAGGGAGAAGGGAGGCAGAGAAAAAAGGGGGGGGGGGGGATGAAAGGGGGATGATGGATAGAAGGTCAGAGAACATTCTACCTGAGGCCACCCTCTCCTAGGGGCGGCAGGGTGGGCTATCTCCTGCTCAGGCTGAAAGGTAAAGAATTATCAATCATTGATGCTCAGCTCTTCCATCAGGAATTGAGAGATGGTTTGGGAGTAAGAAAATATTTTCAAGAGATTTCATGGAAAGCTTTCTTTTTGGATTTTATTATCCTTCATTTGTATGAATGTGTGTGTTTTAATAATTTGACCAAAGATCACATAATCATGATTTTTAATTGATCATGGTGTCCTCACAATAAAATATAAATGGTTAGTTCCGCTTATGCACCGAGATTCTTTGTGGCTCTATTCTTAAAATTTTTAGTTAATATGAAAATTATCATTTTAAATATTATTTATTTCTGGGTCATTTTCTCACCATCTGAAAATCAAATTAGAAGATGTAATATGATGTCAGGGGCTGGGAGAGAGGTTAACATGCATTTTGTTCTGCTTGATCCCTGGGGATAAAACAGTTCAGCTAATCGTTTATGAGGCATGAATGGGAGGGTCTGGGTCTGGCCTTTTCCTGGGTAAACAAGCAGGCATCTGTGAGTTTCATCTCACAGATGAAACTCATGGGGAAGTCACATGGGGAAGAGATGCTTTGCAATCTGCTGTTTACTAGAACACAAGAGGGTGGGGAGATTTCTTGACCTTCAGATGAAACTCAGCATTGTCAAGTTCCATTGCTTCTTGACAAGGAGATGTTCCCAGGGGTCATTTCACTTCTCTCTGTGATTTACAACGTGCCTGCCAGGCACTCCACCAGGCCCCAGGGTTAAAATTGCAGAAGCCAAGGAGATCATACTCTACAAGTGTCCCAGGGAGAAGGACTTTTCCGGAATTGCAACTATAGACCATGTATGTCTTGAGTTGGAAATGTGCAAAATCCAGGAAACCAGGCTGAGCATAGAGAGGGCTGGAGATCAAAGAAGATAAGACCAGTAATATTTGCTGATGGGTTGAACTGGGGCATTCAAGACAGAGAGGGGTCAACAGAGAGGTGAACTGCAGGTAGTTCACCCTGAGCAACGAGATGAATGGGATTGATATTTGCTGATTCTACCAGGGATGTAGGCACAGCAAGGTGGTGGGTGGGGTTGGTTTGGAGTTCAGTTTTGGATGAGTTAAGTTTGATAAGCCTATTAGAAATCCAAGTGGTTTTATCAAGTAGGGAGTTAGATTCTGGAACTCAGAGGAGGGCTTCAGGCCAGAGAGGTGGCTGTGGACATGGCCTTTGGATCATCACATCCAGGGGTCTAGAAGGCTGGCCTGTATGGGGGGGCTCATTTATTGGTGGGTCGAAACCAGCAGTAGTTCTATGTTGATGCGTAGGATTTGGGAGTGAGGTCGGCTTGCATTTTCCCAAACAATCTTGTCTCCTCCTTGAGCAGGGCTGTTCTGATCCACTGAATAACATTTTATGGGTTATGTAGGCCTTGGGGCAAACTTCAGGGTTGACTTGATGTAGTTCATTTGTCTGTTCTTCTGTCCTCTATTCATTATCCCCAGAGGCGAATTCATTTCCATGATGGACTCTGTGGGAATCAAATAGTTCAATTATATGGAGGATGAATCTGGGCACAGAGCTTTCTTCACACATTAAGAAGCCCAGACTGGAAACAAGAATCAAAGCTTATCAGAGTCGGATTCCAATTCCGTAAATGCATACGCCTGTAACAAGTTAATGAGTAAGTTGATTATTCAGCAGACTTGTTAGTCCTACTAAGTGTCTGTAAAATATCCTGAAGAATCGATAGAAAATACAAAGGTTTCCGACAACATGGCAGATGGAACTGAGGTTCATGAAACCCCTCCTACTGGAAATACAAAATGCTGGGTAAATATATATATATATATATTTATTTATTTATTTATTTATTTATTTATTTATTTATTTATTTATGTTGTTGTTGTTTTTGAAAAATATAGCTTTGTTTAAAAGGAGAAAAAGTAAGTAAAATCATCAGGTGCTAGAAATGAAGAGAGATGTAGAAAACCAGAGGAATATCAGTCAATGCCACAGTGACTCTGGGAGTTTGAGACTGGCTGGCAGCCCTAAGGATTGACTTGTGATCCCAACAGGAAATTTGGCTGTAGACACTGTGAGTCAGAAGGCCGAGAACATACCCTTTGATTACAGTTTTCTAACTAGACTGTGTGTGATGTTGGGTGAGGGCAGAGATATTTAAACAGATGACACATGTAAGGAAGGAAAAATAATTTTTCCTCTACCTTCCGTAGTTCTTGCCTGAGACCCCCTATAACAACAGACAGATTAGCAAGAGAAACACAAACAGAAGTTTATTAACTAAAAAGACCAATGATGTTGGGGGGGGCCGGTTATGAGGTGAAAGGAAAAGCACAGTAAATAGGGGTAAGGCTGTCATGCAGATTTAAGTTGGGAGCCTTCTCCTTGAAGGAGTTTCTTAGTCATCTGTCTTCTCTTCCTGGTTTGGAGAAGGAGACACCCTCACAAATGGAGATTTCCCTTATAAAAGTAAATTTCCTTCACAAAAGGGCAACTTCTGTTTTCTGAGATTCTCCAGTGTTGGCAGCCACTCAAAATAATAAGCCTCCAATAATCCTATTCCCAAGAGGTCTATTCTGCTCCCCTTCACACATGTGGGCCAGGGGTGCAAATGTTCTTGTGTGCAGGGGGTGCGGAGTGGTTTAAACAGGGTTGGAGACTGTCCTGGAGCAGAATACTAGGCACTGATTAAAAGCAGCAAGACTAATCCTTTTCAGACCACAGCAGTGGGGGAGAGACCAGTGCAGACGAGCTCAGCTCCCACTGACAGGAGGTGAGGGACCAGAAGAGAGAGCAGAAAGGGGATGGGGGTTCTGGAGAAATGGAATTTGACAGAAAAGGGGTGCGGGAGAGTTACTGCCTGTGGCTTGGCCCTGGAGCTGAACAGGGCCATTTAGCAGCTTTGTATTTTCTTGAGCAAAAGACTCAGCAAAGACTAAGGGCCTGGGGTGGCCTTAGGGACAGCAGTGCAGGTGGCAGCCAGGCTACCAAGGGTCAGGTCTCAGCGCTGCGGCGGGTGGTCCTGTGTGCTGCCTGGGGGGTTCCCAGATCACAGACGAACACTTAGATGTGTGGAATTCTGGCAGAAGGAAGCTCAGACCACGCGATGGCATTTTCACAAGTCAGAATAAAGGAATCCCAGAAACTATAAAACTGCACTGAAGGTGGGATCGCGATTTAAAATAATAAACTTACAAGATTGAGCGTAAAACAGAGAAAAGACAAGTGATATTTAGAAGGAGAAAAGATCTGAGACCTGGTTACAACTATAATTGAAGTTATAAAAATTTAGAAAAAGAATACAGTAAATAATTTATGCAAAAATATGGAAAACTTAAGTAAAATAAGCATTTTTTGAGAAATATATATTTCCAAAATTGACCCAAGGGGGGGAAAAAAAGCCCTAAATAGCATTGTAAACGTTAAAGCAATAGAATTGGTGATTTAGTTTTTAATAATCTGTTCACAAAAAACAGGTCCCATTTGTTTTACAGGTAGGTTTCATCAAACTTTCCACAAAGAGGTGGACCTTGCGTTTCTTTGAATAAAGGATAGGAAATTCTCCCAATTCTTTATGAGGCCAAAAAACCTTGATAAAAGACAGTATCTGTAACTCAATCTCACTTAAAAACATAAATAAAAGAAATACTACATAAAATACCATCCTACCAAATCCATCAATATGAAACAATAACCACATTATGATCAGGTAGATTCTATTCCCTGGTTTAGAAATGGTCAAAATAAGAAAATCAATGAGGTATCGATCACATTAACACATTAGATGAGAAAATGTGTGATTGTTTCTAAAGATTCAATAGAAAAAAATGACAAAATTCTGTCCCCACTCATGACTAAAAAAAATCATGTTAAATAAGAACAAAAGCGAAGTTTAAAGACCTGAATGTAGTGTGAAAAAAAACTGTAATTAATGCTGAAACATAAGTATTCTCTTCAAGATAAAGAAGAGAATAACCATTCTCACCATTTTTTTTTTCGCGGTACGCGGGCCTCTCACTGCTGTGGCCTCTCCCATTGCGGAGCACAGGCTCCGGATGCGCAGGCTCAGCGGCCATGGCTCACGGGCCCAGCTGCTCCGCGGCACGTGGGATCCTCCCGGACCGGGGCACGAACACGTGTCCCCCGCATCGGCAGGCGGACTCTCAACCACTGCGCCACCAGGGAAGCCACATTCTTAACCATTTTTAAAAAATTCAACACCTTACTGAGGATTCTAATAAATATAATGAGACAAGTAGTAATCATAAATGGAATAAGAATTTCAAGGGTAAGGAAGAAGGTTTTACTCACAGAACACAGAATGTAGTAAATCCAAAGAATCTATTGATAAGCCATTACAGATAATAAAGGAGTTCACTAAATTGATACAAAAAATCATTAGTGTTCCTATACACCTGGAACAACTAATTAGAAAATGTAATAAAATAGGCTATTGATTTGTTGATTATCACTGAAAGACATTAGTTAATGGTATTGGCTATCTGTCTTAGAAAGTTATTAATACTTTTTGTTTATTAACATATTTCTTCCAGTGTGTTATAATGACCATTTTTTGAATCAGAAGAAATTGTTAACCTGAAATAAATAGACTTGGGTTTATTTGGGATCAGTAGAGAATTGCAAGTCAGGGTCTGCAACCCTGGTGAGCCAAGTGCAAGTTCTCCCATGGGGAGAAGGATGTTTTTATAGAAGAAAAGGAAGGTGGGTGGGCTTAGTAAACAGAGTCCCAGCCTCTCATTGGCTGAGTCCCTGCCTGGAAAGAGGACGGGCCTGTCTTCTTCCTGTCGGGCTGGGCTGTGGTCTCTGGGTTTAAGAGCTCCTCCTGCTGGCCTCCCAGCTCTATTTAATTGGGGTTTCTGTTTATTAATTTTTTACAGAAAAAACAAAGCCTCTAAAATAACATCATGACTAAGTTCCTTATACAAGACAATCGAAGGTAAATTAAATTGCTTTGGGAGAAAATGCAACTCTTCGGTTATCCATTCCCGGACATTCAAGGATAACTTGAATATGATCATGAACAGAAGCCAGAGGAAGGGACTTGGTAGGCGTTTTGTTTTCATTATGGGTTTAACCAAAGTCTGGGATGCTGTTCCCAGATTAATCCAATATGGCATTAAGCCATCAAATTTAATTAAGATAGAATATTGTAGCCAGGTAACTCAAGGAGTATATTTATATCTGAAAAACAAACTGGTAAAAATTTTTGAATTAAAATAAATTAAGAGATAAATGTGTAGGTTGTTGGCATTCATGAAAATTTTTACACTTAAAATAATGTCTTGTCAATGGCTTTATTTCCAACCATATTTAAAATCTATACTTAGGCATGCACAGAATTTATGAAATTTTTTCTTGGGGTCAGGCAAAATGTTTCAGAATTTCGATATGCCAAGAAAATAAAAATTATATATATATATGTATATATATTCTGAAAAAGAAACCAAACCATTGTTTAGTTACAGATATACCTATACTGTATACCCTTCTCAGAGAGAAGCCAGGTCAGAAGTTCACACTACCTTTGTTCTGCCTGTGAACAAAATTTCAAAAGACGTAAGAATGAGTGGGCAATTAATTGCTAAAGAATATAGTCATTAATGGCTTGAAACTTTAGTCTTTGAAGTCTCAGTTGTTTGGTTTGTGACATTAAAAATTGGCTTTACAGGTGAAAATATGTGGCAGCTATTGAAGTGAGTTGAGAACCTTAACAAAAACGACCAAGTTCTTTTCAAATATTTTTTAAATGTATTCCATAGAGATGTGAGGACTTTAAATTAAGAATTGCAATGTGATATTCAGTGAGGGAATATTTAAATAACCAGAGCTCTGTGAAACTCAATGGACCATGCAAATGTTTCTCATACTGCCTTGTGTAATCAAACTTAATTAAATATAGACATTCTTAGAATAATTGCTGAAAATTGTCTCTATCAAAAAGATAGCTACAAAAAAGCTGGTATTAAATGCAAGGACACCAGTAACAACAACTAACCTCAGATATGAGCTTGCCATGTGGGAGCATGGGTGTCCCCAGGACACAGGAAGGACCTTTAGGGTCCCCTCTTACTGGCTAAAAATGCAGAGTGATCCTTCACTTGAAGTGTTGCCTTGGAATCCTGAAGGCTGGGTGTGGGAGTGGAGAGAGTTCTGGGTGTGGATCCTGGCCACCCTCAGAATAGGGTACCTGGCCTGGCCCAACCTTGGTAGAATCATTGGCTTTGTGTGTGTTCTTTGGTCAAAGTTGGGAAGCTTACGTGAAAAAGGAGTTTTATCTGCTACACTGCAGTTCATTTGAAAATGTTCTTGACAAGGCTCATGCAAGATACAGAATATGAAGAGATTTAAAAATTATAAACTGATGCAATTTTTTTTTCCCACATCACTTGGTCTTATTTCCCTTGTGCAGTCCCTGAAAAGGCTCTCACAGTGCACTTGTGTCATGTTGACTGGAGCTGTGAAACACTATAATATCAGCTCTTAAGATGGATACTGGCACTTCTTTCATTTAACCTTGACATCGTAAGTTGTTACCTATACACAAATGTATGGGGAATGTTTGATATTATTCATTGTCACCGAACGGTATCAACAGCCCTAATAATTACACAGGAATAGCAATACAAGAAAAAAAAATCCTGGGGTGATTATCATTATTCAGATGATTCTGTCAAGGTGAGAAAAAGGACAATAAAGACATGCTCAGGAATGAATTTTGCCCTTTGTTTTCCGTCTTGATCATCAAAACTGATGCAATTTGAAAAGGAAAAAAACATAACTCTAATAGCAAAGTCAGCACCCCAAATGCTTTCTGAAGGTCATATACACTTACTGGAGACAGGATACACATTTTGCTTTGCATTTCTAGTAGCCAAGGGGAAGAAATCTAACCCCTTCCATGATCCATGGTGTTAATAATTCAAATAAAACATATTGCTGGAAGAGGAGCATATTTATTTCTTCTTCTGAGGCCTGAGAGCAATTTTCCCATGAGTTTTTATGATATATCATAATAAAAAACATCTTTGAAATCCTTACAGGAAATGCAACCAAAAGGTTTGAATATCTGCTTATCACCTTCTACGTCCATGATGGGATAGTGCCAGGCACAGCTCAGTGAAAGCAGTTCCAAGAGAAGCTGACTCCCCAGGGTGGGTGGATAAGCAAGTCTCAGATGGTTGGGTTAATCCGAGTATTACTTTACAGCATTTGTGGGATGAGCCTGGATGTCCCAAAGGTGCTCTTCCACGTGGGACTCCTGAAGGATCTTGTATCAAAGACTTAAATCAGATTTACCTATAATCTCTTCTTTAAATAATGTATTTTTGGCAGATGAGTCCTTGGTTTCACTTCCTAGGAACTGGTTGGACTTTTCAGGGGGTCTGGCCCTTGGCAGAAGTGGGGGAGCCAGGGCAGGATTTGAGCAGACGCCTGTCTCTCCAGGTCTTGTCCTTCGGGAAGCAGATGTTCACAGCTGGCATCCTTCCAGGGGCTGGGGGAGGAGGGACCCTCACCATTGGAGTGGGGAGCATGGGTTCCAGGCCCTCCTCCTGGAAATTGCCCCTCTTGGAGCAGGGGGCAGCAGGGTGTGTGTGAGCGGAGTCCTGAGGGAGGGATTAGCCAACATAATCAACATCCTTGTAATGTTAGGATGGTCATGATATTAACTATCGTGCATTTTTCAAGACCCAAAAGTTTCCAGGATTTTCTGTGATCTTTTAACCTATATTATAGCCTTTAAACCTTTTAGTGACTCTATGAAATAAATATAATGTACATTTCACAAATCAAAAAACAAGAGTTAGAGGTGGTGTATAAGGTGCCCAGTGTCACACAACTAGTACGGGTTGCTATGGACTGAATTACTTCCCTTTGAAATGCTTATGTTGAAGCCCTAACCCTTGGTATAACTGCGTTTGGAGATAAGGCTTAAATAGGTCGTACGGGGGCCCTAATCCAATAGGGGTCCTTATCAGAAAACGAAGAGACACCAGCACCCCCTTTGCACCATGTATGGACACGAGGAGGAGGTGGCATCTGCAGCCCAGGGCTCCCTCAGTAATGGAATCACCAGCGCCTTGACTTCCTATCTCTCTGAACTCTGAGGAATAAATTTCTGCTGTTTAAACCACCCAGTCTGTGATGTATTGTTATGTCAGCTTGAGCTGAGTGAGACAAGATGCAAAGGCCGAATGTGGATTCGGTCTGTGTGTCCCCTGAGGTCTTTCATTCCTACCAGGATCCCTCTGGGTGATGGTGCTAACTTACCATTGGCAACATCCTGTCACCTGCAGGGCTCTGTCCCACATGCTCTTATGCCATTGGCACTGAGGGGCATCCAGGCTTTTCTTGTTCCTAAATGTCTAGAGTCCCACCCAACTTCTTGTTTGCACTGAGTTGTGTTTCACATTCTTGTGACTGGGGTGGAGAGAAGCCTGGGACTTACCCCGGAGGAGACCTGGGAAGGATGGCTGCCTTCAGTAAGGGCAGGGCTGGGATGTGGAAACTCGGCCTGGTTTCCGTTCCTGAGGCCAAAGTCCCTGTGCGGTGCCTGGGCCTGGAAAGTCCAGGACTCCGTATGTTGGACCCTGGGAGTCCAACAGTGCAGCTGGGAGTCCCTGTAGTAGCCGGAAACATCCTGAGTTTGAAACCGCACAGTCCAGTGTGGGACCTGAACCCACCATCTTTTAACTGAGATCACACACCTGGTCTCAGGACTTAATGAAGCTCAGGTTCTTGATGTCTCATTGCAAAAAGAATTTAGTGAGAGACAAAGTGATAGGTAAGAAATAGATTTTTTTAGAGAAAAACACACTTCACAGACAGAGTGTAGGCCATCTCAGAAGGTGAGCCAGCCCTGAAATATGGAGTGATTAGTTTTTACGGGCTAGGTAATTTCATAGGCCCATGAGTGGGAGGATTATTCCAATTATTTTGGAGAAGGGGCAGAGATTTCCAAGAATTGGGCCACTGCCCCCTTTTTAACCTTTTCTGGTCGGCCCTGGAACTGTCATGGCACCTGTGGTTGTGTCATTTAGATGCTGATGTATTATAGTGAGCATATAATGAGGCTTAAAGTCTAGTGGAAGCCGAATCTTCTGCCACCTTGGACCTAGTTGGTTCTAACCAGTTTATGTTGTGTCCTCAATGGCTATGTCATTCTCTTAAAGGTTGTGCCCTGCCCCCTTTCCTCCTGTTTCAGGCACATGTGAACACAACTGAGAATGCAGTGTGGTCTTGTTGTGAAAACTAGCATTTGCTGAAATAGCCTAAGATGTTTACAGATCTTTTTTTTTTTTTTCTTTTTTAATTGGCCGTGCCGCATGGCTTGCGGGACCTTAGTCCCGCAACCAGGGATCAAACCTTGGCCCCCAGCAGTGAAAGCACTGAGTAGTAACCTCTGGACCTCCAGGGAATTCCCTACATCAATTTTCTTTTTTTAAGTAAGAGAATTAGCCAAAAGTAATAAGCAGAACTATGAGCTCGAAGTACTGTAGGAGAGCAAAAATAAAAGATTTCAGAGTGGGGAGAAGAAATTAAACATGTTGGTGAATTTCAGGAAGGGTTCTCTGTGTAAATGTGGATGTAAAGTCCTCACTTGAACACAGCTGCAGTGTGTCTTTTCCCTGGAAGCTCACACCCAAGCTCTAGTGTGGCAGTGTGATTGCAGATCTTAGAACGGGTCACAAAGTTCCAGAAATGGTTTGGATGTGGAGCTTTTTCCCTCAGACTTTCTAGTAGGAGAGATGGGTTGTGGGATGCAGCTGGGGTTGGGGTGGAGACGGTTTGAGAAAGGCCTGCTTTTCTTCTACTCCTTCATCCTATTTGATGTCCTTGCCCACAAGTCTGAAAATGTGTCAGTTTATGGAGACATATTTCATATAGCCTGTTTTTGTGAGAAATCAGTGTTCGTCTCTCAAAGGTTCTGAGTGTGGGGAGCCTGTCTGTGAGGGCTCTTTTCTCACATTCCTCAGTGATGACCAAACAAATTAAACATTCTGCTTGTTGACAAAAAAAAAATAATCAGTCAACCTAAGACATGGAAAACTATTCAAGACAAATTTTAGGATTATAACCTGGGAACAGCATCTCAGAAAGCTCCGAGAACTGTTCTTCCCATTAGAAGTCAAGGCACAATTATATAAGTTTTCTTAAGACAGAGGGCTATTCATATCAGTTTACACAATCCAGATCTAAAGGTCATGTGACCCCTTATCAGGAAGGAATTTTATCTTATCAAGAAGGAGTTATCTCACTGATGCTGGGAGAATGTTGATCTTTATGGTTGAGCAGGTATTTCTGCCAATGGGGGAGATTTGGTCCACACATAATGCAGATACACAGTGCACAGTGGGGGGAGAGAGGAGGTCAAAGGACAGAAAAAATTTTTATGTTTAAATTTTTCTTGTCTTGCCATAAAACATGACTTTTATTTCACATGCTTCATAGAAAATGTGCAACTCTCATGAGGAGAACCTTTAAACTCTTTTAAGTGATGTCGTTAGCATTATATTCATACTCATTAAATATATGCTAAATTTTAGTGTACAGGCATGAGCAAAATAAAATGTTGCAACATCATAGTTTATATGAGAATAGATCATTCAGAAAATAAAAAGAAATCTAAAAATATATGACCCATCCACTTTAACTCACTTAGAATAAAAAATAAAATAAATTTGCTATAACTGTATTTTTAAGTGCATGCCTGCTAGGTGTGACCATTTAAACTATCTATAAACACAATAGGGAAAACCCTAAAAACTCTAAAAACTTAGAGATCATGTGAGAACAAAATAGGGATTAGGATATTAATGCTGGGGAGGGCCACCCAGTGATCCTGTCACCTAGTGACAGTGAATCTCATTTGTAGGATCCTTCCTGAAATAGATCACCCTATAATCATGTGGTACTGATGCCTAAAACTCGGCCTCTGTGCACTGATGCTGAATCAAATCTCAAAGACAGTTTTGGGTGAATTAGAAAAGAATACCTTTATTGCTTTGCCAGGCAAAAGGGGACACAGTGGTCTAATGCCTCAAAAACTGTGTGTCCCAACCCAAGGGGATTTGGTGAGTAGTTTTATAGCAATGGTTCAAGGGCAGGGCTGCTGATAAGGATCAGAGTGTGTGCAGGGCCTGCATTCCTTTAGTCTGGACTCAGGAAATAGCCTGTTGAGCTTCTGGGGGGGGCGGTTATCAAACTGTGATCTTCTCTGGAATGAAGAATGCTAACATCTTCCATTTATGGGGGTTTTAGTTCTGCAGAAGAGCTTAAAGATATTGGTATGTGTGTCCCTTGAGGCAGAACCAGGACCCTGCCCCAAGGCTGCACTATTGTTTCCTGACTGCTCCTCCCTTATCTCTGCATCCCCTCCCTTCCCTGATTAGCATCTGTTTGAATCTGCCCGTTGGAACTCAGAAGGTCATGGAGGCTGTGGTGTATTCCCTACAAATGAGAAACAGGGGACACAGAAAGGCTTCCATGCCCAGGAGCCCCACAGGGTCCTGCTTGGTTTCAATAGTGGGTGTTAGAAGGTTCTTGTCAGGAAGAGTCTGTACACTTGTATCTAATTGTCATTAATATTATGGGGGATAAATATGGGGCATGATGTAATAAATTGGGCAAATCCACTGTCAGTGATTCCCATAGAGATGTTGAAATAAAGGAAAATGTTGGAGTGTAAATTTGTGCATGTAGTCTTAAGACTGTTTCCCTAGAGCTTGGCTAACATGAAGGCCAGTGTGACCTCACAGAAAAGAGTCATGTTTCCCCTTCTTCCACAACTTACTAATAGATATCCCATAAGGCTATCCATTGCCTCTTCCTTTAAATTTTCTTACTATAACCATAAGAAGTGGCAAATGTGGGAATTCCAATAACATGCCTAGTCATGTAAATCCAGATTCAAATTATGGCTTAAACTTCTTTCTCTTATGGATGAGCTGCGTTTCTTAGGGCCTCATAACTCTGGGCACAGGAAGCCATCAGGCTGCAGATCAGAAACATCAGACCCCAGGCTCCACTGAGTGAAGGAGAGACACAGGTCTTGCAATTATTAAGCACACATTTTTGAAGATTCCATTCCTGAGCCAGTTCTTATTCAGGAGATAAAGGGGCCTGTGATGAAGGAGCTTAGTCGGCAGTGGCCTAGCACAAACCCCTAACCAGAAGAGTTTTCCTATTTTACTAAAAAAAAAAAAAAACCCACCAACAACCAAAACCCCAAAAATCTAAGGATCAGTCTTCAATGAATTATTTCAACAAGGGCAGGAAAGGTTTTTATCCATGATGCTTGCACTTCAGCTACTTTGTTTGCCATCATTTTTTCCACAACCCCCAGAGAAGCAGCAGTGGGTCCTGAGCCTGAGTGGTGGGTGAAGCTTGTGCAATGCTCAGAGGAGGAAAGGTCTTGGAAACATGGCAGACGTGTCCCCGGGACAGTCTCCTGGTGAGCTCCGGGGCTCGCCTAGATCCTCAGGACGGGTATCGCTAAGGAGCAACATGATGTTGGCAAACAAAGGAGTGCTTATTTTGGAAGCCACCTCAAGTATTTTGGGGAAGAGCAATGACAGGTAAACTCCCTGGGGTGCATCCCTCTTTCAGGGCTGTGTCAAGGATGCCTGTAGATCCGAATACACCCTGGGCTGGTTTCAGGGAGTCATGAGTGAAATACCTTCATTGATCCATGCCCAAGAGAAATCGTGTACATGTGTACACACACACACTATCTCCCTCTCCTTCCTGCCTGGATGCTGCCCTGTACCTTTCCTAGTGACAAGGTTCTGCGTCTGTGGCCCCAAAAGTTCTTCGATAGAAAAGGAGGAAATGGACCCTGTCACTTTGATGTCACTTTTGTACTGGGAGGTGCTCTTGGGTTTCATTTTGTTTAAATGTCAAGACCTTTTATCAGGAATTGTAATTTGGCTCTAAAGTATCTTGGGAGGTTGGTGTCTTAAGGTTTGGAATTTCTGTTTTTGAAGACTGACTTGTGTTTCGTGGGAATTCCTCTTGGCCCCAAAGATCCTGTGTTGCGTCAACATCTGACCAGTTTCACACAGATGCAGTGGCCACCTCTCTCTCAGATGTATTCACTTACTATTCTACACCTCATTCTTTTGTAGATAGACCTTTAAATGTCAGGGGTCTGTTATCTTACTAGTGTATTGATGGATATAATCACAAGTCGTATTATGGAAGTTATTGATGGTATATGGAGATGTAAGTCTACATAGAAATTATAGACTCTAAAAGCTGGGTAGAGGGCTAGAATTCACACTCTTCATCACCAACCCTTGTAAAGGAGGAAACCAAGGCACAGACATGGGAGAGGATGGACTTGCCAGGTGAGGTGGCCTCTGGACGCCAGGTTCTTTGACCCCAAACTGACAAGGCCAGACTTCTCTCCCCTCTTCCACCCTCTCTCTCCATTCAGGGACTTGTATTTGCTGCTATTTCATGGCCTATTAACAAGTATAGATTTATATTCCTTAATGGGCATACAACTGATTGAGTAACGTGGAAGAGAGGTGGCCCAGGGAACAATTTACAGGAAGGTTTTAGAAGTACATCTGGAGTCAGCTGACTCCACTGGAGCAAAGCCCACCATGCCCATGGGCTTCTTACCTGGAGCTGTGAGAACGGGGCCCTAGTAATTTAGCAAGACTTCCCAGATATAACACTGCAGGGTTCTAAATTGCTTGAAAGGTGGAGAGGTTAGAACGACCGCCCTCAGAGGGCCCTTACTTCGTCATCCACAGTGATGTAGAGACGCCTTGCACTCCCAGCCTGAGTGCCAGGACACCCTGCACCCTCCACTCTGAGCCCCAGGAGGCGTCTCTTCCTCTGGCCCAAACCCAGAAATCTTCATGGACTTTTCCCCTCGTCCAGTTAGTTCCATGCCTCGCCTTTTCTGTCTCCTCCATGTCTCTGCTCTCTCCTTTCTTCTCCACCTGTCAGGCCCTTATTACTTTGGCCTCCATCTCCTTTTGCCATTCACCAGCCACAGGACTGCTGAGCCATCACCTAAGATGAGACATGACCGCATCCCTGCCCAGTGTATGCCCTTCCTGATGCTGGGAAATCTCAGATGGATGGTCTCATGTGGGGGCTTCTCGCTAAAGCCCTTCTGTGCTCTGGCCTCCACCTTGTTGTTCCCCAGGGGGCATTCTGACGCCTGCAGAACAGCTGGGTTCTCCCTCACCTCTGTCTTTGCACCTGCCCTTCCCTGGGCTTGGAGTGCCTCTCCCCGCCTTCCTCATGTGGCTGTGGCCCTGCAGAATGCAGATCAAGCATTGTCTCCTAGAAAGCCTGGGAGTCTGGGACAGATGACTCGATCCTTGGATCCTAATCATGTGTGTTACTACTACTGACTTACTTCCTGCACTGAGCTGTGAGCTCCAGACAGACTTTTGTCTTGTATCCAAGGTGCCCAGAGGTGCTGACACAGAAGTCCCCCCACTGCATATCTGTCGAATGAACTCATAATTTTACACCATAGGAAGGTGCACATTTCCCCGTCTTGTGTATGGATGCATATGTAAATTTCCCAAGCAGCATTTGACAGGCAGAAAAGTAGGTTTCTTAATCACGCTGACACCTTGGCAGTTTTGCCTGGATGAGGTAAAAATATTATGAAACAAATATCTGATTGTTTTTCTCTGAAGGAATAATTAGCAGTTTGACAGATTGCATATGTGAATAATTCAGCGTGAGGCTGTGAATTTCCTACACGCAGAATTTAACTCTCTAGCTTGCAGGGAGCAGAAGGTCTGTGTTACAAATCTTGGATGTTTTTGAAAATGTTGGCTTATTATTTGCAAAGTGTTTCAAAAGAACAACAAGCCATAGAGATGGCCTTGCTATAAGAATAGATGAATTTTAGAAGGGTCACTGCCAGGGGATAGAATCTTCTGTGGGACACAATATTAAGAAACTAAGGGTTAGAGCATTTTCTAACATAATGACTGATGAGGCTCTAAGTTCCATTTCTGATTAGTTATCAGCTACGTGAGCTCTGACAGGTTATGTATTATCTGTCAGCCTCGGTTTTTCCTACTGAACTCGGCATCATGATGTTACCTGTGTTGCTGTGAGGCTCACAAGGTGAGTGCACATCTGAGCACAGACCTGGGCGGTGGTCCGTGGACGCCGGCCCTGTGCTCTCCCTGTGACCTGCGTGAAGAACACACTCTTCACAATGCCGGTTTCATGATTATTAGTAACGATGAGGCCAACAGATCAGCAGACGACTTTCGTTCACAAGAGAGCTTGAAACATCACATTCCCAGGCGGAGGGGCACTCACGCCACGGGCGGAGCCACCAGGGTCAGTCAGGGGGCCGAGGAATGAGGAGCTGTGGGCAACAGGCTTGATTCCGGCTCCCCGGAGAGGAACAGGCGTGGGACTGGCACTTTGAATCATTTCAGGGCTCGGGGCACAGGGCTGTCCCTAGTTGTCTGGAACCTGGCGCCGGGGGGATTAGGGCAGGGGGACAGTGGCCCCACAGAGGAGATGGGGGTAGCGGGGTGATCTCTGGATGGGTTAGTTTATATATGGAGAGCACTCTCAGGGGAGTTGTTTACTATGTTTAGGAATTAGCCAAGCCTGGGAGGGGCTGTCCCTCCAGGGTCAAACCTCAGAACACAGGAGATAAAGACAGGCGGGTGGAGCCGGTCCCTCCTATGGGCCTCTTCCGGGACCCGGGTACCAGCCTGGACCAGCCCCTGGGGAGAAATCCCACAGGCGTCCTTTTGGTGTGCTGGATGCCCTGCCTCACACGTCGGGGCTGGAAGGGCTGGAAAGCGGGACCGGGCCTGCAGTTGTGCATCTTACGTACTCATCAAACCTGCGGGGCAAGCGTCCTGGGGATGCGGCTGGCACCAACTAGCCTCCCATCCACGACCGGGACCCGCCCTTGAGAGTCACCGGAGGCCACTCCGCCCTCGGGCCCTCCCCACTCCCCGCAGGCTCCCCTCTCCCGGCACCACCTGCATCCCTGGTCCAGGGATCCCGCACCTGGGTGTGCTCTGTAGGACCCGGACGGGTCCCGGGACGGGTTGGCCTTCGCAGGTCGCCCCCTCTGCAGACCTCCGGTACCCAGTGGCTGTGGGTCACGTGCTGCTGATGGACTTGAAGGGCTTGGCTCTGCCCAGCACGTCAGGGAGATGATTTCATTCCATGTTAAACCAAACCTTTGTTTTTATTTTAAACTTGGGGGCGGAAGGGCTCAAGTCCATCCCCAGGGAGAAGGGTATTTAGTGGTTGTTCCTGTTTCTGTGGCTTTTTGCTTTTCATCTAATTTTGGAGATGATGGGGGTGTTTGAGGGCGAAGAGCCTGGTCACCTGAAGTCACTGCGGGTTTGGGCCTCGTTCCTCTAGACGTACGTCTAGAGTGCAGGGATGTCTCTGTCTTAATTAACTTCCTCCAGAGTCTGGGCCGGCACAGGCCTTGGGGACCTGGGCTTGTATCCCACTTGCCCTAAAGGACCCTCCTTTGTCCGGCAAACCCCCAAATGGAACGCGTATTTGGGGGCGACCTGGACGGCGGCGCCATCTGGTGGCGGCATCCTTGAACTACAAGCGCAGACAACAGCCTGCTGAGGGTGACCCGCCGGTGACTCCCGAGACAGTGATGAAGGTGGGCGCTGGGGCGTCATTCGGCTTCCATAAAATCCCGTATTACTACACATCTCTTCTGATCCAACATCCTTCCCACTTCCTCCCCACACTGAAAACAACAGCAGTAACAAAGGACAGAAGCAAAAGCCACAGGAACTCAGTGTGGCCCAAACGGCGCTGCAGCCTCCACGGGGGTTACAAGGCGGAGGGGCAGGCGTGGCGTCTCTGAGTGGGGACAGTAACCGGGAAGGCCGTGCTTGTGCCCTGGATCCCTGAAGAATCAGGGAGCAAGTCCAGGGAGGCGGGACCCCTCTGCCCGGGGGGCGAGGCGGCGGAGCACACCTCCCGCCAGTAGGTGACGGCTGGGTGGGCGGCTGGTCGCCAGCACCCGCGTGGGGATGCCCACCTCATCCTCCCCAGGGCCCGTGGGGATGCGCTTGAACCGACCTTGGTTGGCCTGGGTAGATGCCCGGGGCTGGTCTGCGCTCTGCCTGTTGGGAGAACGTGGCAGCACCAGAGCTCAGTCAGCCCTCTGGTGTCCGCGGTTGCAAGGATGCAGTGGGTAAACCAGGTGCTAACCTGATAACGGTAGCACCTGAACCCTATGATGAGGCTAAATGAGAGAATTTATATACAGGGTTTTGGGGGGCGTTTTTCTGGGGGGATGGTTTGCCACGTGTGCAGCATGCAGGATCTTACTTCCCTGACCAGGGATCGAACCCACACCCCCTGCAGTGGAAGTGCGGAGTCTTAACCACTGAACTGCCGGGGAAGTCCCTCTACAGGGCTTTTATGTACATTTATTTTTTTCTACTTACCACTCATATTTCTAGCATGCGACAAGCATTGTGCTAAATGCTCTAAGTAGGTCACATTTGTCACAGTACTGAGTGAGAGAGCTGTTGCCGTCCACACTTGAGTGCAGATGAGAAAGCTGAAGCTCAGAAAGGTTAAGTTATTTGTCCAGCGAGTGGCACTAGTGACTGCCTGGCCCAGGGTCAAGGGAAGAAGTATTAGTTACTTTCCTAAGAGATGCGAGGCCAGGTACCGTGTCGTGTCTGTTTGGGAGAGAGGAGGAATTCTCAGCTTCTGCATTTTAAAATAAAAATGTCTATATACCTCAGTAAAGCTGTGAAAATAGACATCAGTGAGATTGTGTTGTGAAGAGCTTGCTCACATCAAGTTCTTACTAGAGGAATGAGCAGCCCTCATGGTTCCTAAAAGACACCACTTTCTTTTGTGCATGTTATTGTCTTTGAAATTGGGACGTTTCACAGTCGGTGGTTGAAGAAGACCTTGGGTCACAGTTTACTGACAGTCCAGTTTCTTTCTTAGTGATATTTCAGGATCCTTCTCATCACCCCTGACAGCTTAGATTAATTAGATGCTGCATCGCTAGTGGTTGGGTACATTGACTTGACAGGGACCCAGCCAGTGCTTCTGAACAAGAGTTCACCTTTCCCAGGATGGGTTCCGAGGGAGGATGCCGGCTTGACTGGTCCAGGAGTGAAAAAGGATGGGAGTCCAGGAGGGGAGGTGAGGATGGAAGGCCAGTCAGGACGGTGTGAGGGGAGAGAAGGGGGGCCTGTGGGCTTTGGAGAGATCCTGTTCCTTTACATCAGGACAGGATTCATGCTCGGAGCTGGGGGAGAACAGGGAAGTTCTCCCAAACCATTTCTGGGGGCCTTGTGGTAGCAGATGGTGAGCAGTGAGTCAGCCAAAACTAGTCCCCTGGGGCCAGCTCAGTCCTTGGCCTCCGGGCAGGCCGGCTCCCGGCTGGTGCCCAGGGATCTGGTGAGAGTGCCAGAGCTGTGGCAAGAAGAGGCTGATGGTTTTCTCAAGTCACTGGAGGAACTAAGCCCTGAGGTTTAACCTGGCCTCCAATGTGTGCAGATGTATAAGGCTGCCTTTTGGGGCTGGTGCCCCTTCTGTGCCCACAAACGCCCCTTCTCAGAACCTTCTAGATCTTCCTCCCGAGGCCACTGGGGTCGGGGGGGGGGGGGGG
>NW_006797412.1:186697-223622 GCF_000442215.2 Lipotes vexillifer | reverse complement strand
GGGGGGGGGGGGGGAGCACACCTGTCATCTCAGGTCAGTCCCCGCCTGGCACGGCTGCTGTCCATGGTCTTGATTTCTTTGGTGAGAGACAAACTGGTTATGAACAGACATCTCCCACCAGCCTGCCCTGGCCCAGCAGTAACGCTATCTGGCCCGAATACTGTGACTTGCAGTTTTTTTGACTTGCAGTTTTTGTTGTTGTTGTTGTTCTTTTTAGGAAAAAAAGGAGAGTTTATTCATTCATTCATGAAGTTCATTCAACAAATATTTATTGTAAGCCACCCACTGTAGACACAGGGGATAGATGGATAAATGATGCAGATGAGTTCGCTGCTCTCCTGGATCTTATATTCAGAGAAGGGTATTTGCCAGTATGGGAAAGGCAGAAAGGAGGTGGGAGATTAATAAACAAGTAACTAAGTAACAGTGAAGTTATTCAAGTCCTTTGCCCATTTTTAAAAATTAGGTTGTTTGTCTTTTATAGTTGAATTATAGGAGTAATATAGATTCTGGATATTAAGCCATTATCTGATATATGATTTGCAAATATTTTCTCCCATTCTGTGAGTTGTCTTTTCACTGTCTTGATAAAATGTCCTTTGATGCACAAAAGTTTTTAATTTTGATGAAATCCAGCTTATCTAGTTTTTTCTTTTGTTGCTCATGTTTTTGTGTTATATATAAGAATCCACTGCCAAATTTTGGGTCATGAAGATGTACACCTTTGCTTTCTTCTAAGAATTTTATGGGTTTTGCTGTTATATTTAAGCCAAACATCCATTTAGAATTAATTTTTGTATACTGTGTGAGGTAAGGGTCCAACTTCATTCTTTTGCATATGGCTGTCTACTTGTTCCAATGCCATTTGTTGAAGAGACTATTCTTTGCTATTGAATGGATTTGACGTCCTTGTCAAAAATCAATTAGCCAGGGCTTCCCTGGTGGCGCAGTGGTTGAGAGTCCGCCTGCCGATGCAGGGGACACGGGTTCGTGCCCCAGTCCAGGAAGATCCCACATGCCGTGGAGCGGCTAGGCCCGTGAGCCATGGCCACTGAGCCTGCGCATCCGGAGCCTGTGCTCTGCAACGGGAGAGGCCACAACAGTGAGAGGCCCACGTACGGCAAAAAAAAAAAAAAAAAAAAAATCAATTAGCCATAGATGTCTGGGTTTATTTTTGTTTTTGTTTTTTATGGCTGCATTGGGTCTTCATTGCTGCACACAGGCTTTCTCTAGTTGCGGCGAGTGGGTGCTACTCTTTGTTGCAGTGTGCAGGCTTCTCATTGCGGTGGCTTCTCTTGTGGAGCATGGGCTCTATGTGCGCAGGCTTCAGTAGTTGTGGCACACGGGCTCAGCAGTTGTAGCTTGTGGGCTCTAGAGCACAGGCTCAGTAGTTGTGGTGCACTGGCTTTGTTGCTTCACGGCATGTGGGATCTTCCTGGACCAGGGCTCAAACCCATGTCCCCTGCATTGGCAGGCGGATACTTAACCACTGTGCCACCAGGGAAGTCCGTGGGTTTATTTTTGGACTCTCAATTCTGTTCCATTGTTTTTTTTAGTCCACACTGTTTTGACTACTATAGATTTGTATTAAGTTCTGAAATTGGGAAGTGTGTGTTTCTGACTTTTTTTTTTTTTTTGAAGATTATTTAGGCTAGCTGGGGCCCCTTGCAATTCCATAGGAATTTAAGGTTTGTCTCTCTATTTCTTTTTTTTTTTTTTAAAGCTGTTGGAATTTTCATAGAGATTGTGTTGAATCTTTAGGTTCTTTTGGAGAATGTTGCCATCTTAGCAATATTAAGTCTTCTAAGCCATGAACATGGGATTTTTCTCTATTGATTTGTATCCTCTTGAATTTCTTTCAGCAATGTTTTATAGTTTTCAGTGAACAAGGTTTTCATATCCTTGGTTAAATTTATTCCTAGATATTTTATCCTTTTAGATAAATGGAATTGCTAACTTACATTTTTTTCTTGTTCAGATTGTTTGCTGGTGTTTAGAAATACAACTGATTTTTGTGTGTTGATCTTGTAACTTGCAACTTTGCTGAGTTCAATTATTAGCTCTAGTAGCGTTCTTGTGGATTCTTCAGGATTTCCTATGTTATCTGAGAACAGAGATAGGAAAAAACAAAAACAAAACCCAGTCTCTGCAGACTGGCTCAGTCTGTGCTGGGGCCCTACTTCAGTCCATAGCTGGGCTTCTGCTGAGCATAGGGGTCAGCCTGCAATGAAAGCTTAGGGTCCTTTCAGGAATTTTCTGAGCATGTATCTTTCCCTGGGCATGTGTGTGGTTTTCTAGAACCCCCTTGAGCATGCGCACTTTTGATTACCTTAACATGCCACATAAACTTCCCAGGTTCCTACCCCCTTGATCTAGGTGGCCTGTTGCCTGTCATGTTTTGATCTAGCAAAGGGGTCATCTGTTGACCCCAGTGGCTGCAGGTTGATTGTCCTTTACAGTGTCTGCTGCTTTTCTGCCCTCGTGTGCTCTGAGCTAGCAGAAGCAGAGACCTGTGTGTCTCCTTCAGGTAGGCCCAGGCAACTTCAAACAAACACACACAGTAACGTGCAAATACAGTCAGCTCTGCTGCCCCTGGAACCAGGGGCTGAGTTCCCACCCAGGGAAGGTGAGCTGCAGTCTTCCACACTGCAGCTGAGGTGGGGAGGGCAAGTTAAAACACCACAGGGCTTTTCTTCCATTTGTACATTGCCTCTTTCTGGCTTCAGTATTCATTAGTTGCTGTAAACCTTTGAAAGTTGTCCACAGTTCCAGCAAAATTGGTTTTGATGGTTCCTGCTTGTTTTCCAATGTTTCTGTGGGGGAATGGAATGTGGAGCTGCCCGGTCTGCCATCTTGCTGACACCACTCTCTATTTATTCTTAAAGGTCTTATTATTTTTTTTTAACTATTGTAAGTGGGACATGTTTTATGTGGTGTTTTCTACCTGAATATTTTTTGTGTGTAGAAATGTAATTGATTTTGTAAGACTATGAAGTTCAGGAAGAGGGGACCATGGGTGGTGATTCATGAGCTGGTCTGAAATCAGATTACCTTGGATCAAATCATGGATTCTCTCCCATCCATTTTGTAATCTTTGATAAGTTACTTAAAAATTTCAGCCTACAGTTTTCTCAGCTGAAAAATGGGAATAACATATGAGTACTGAACAATTGGCTTTTGCTGTGTAACCGACCACCACAAAGTTCAGTGGCTCAGGTAAGACTTCTTTTCTGTAGCTCGTGACTCTGTGGGTGGCGATGGCAGTGGTACTTCTCTCCACGTGTTCTTAAAGGTCTCTCCTTACCTCATGGTCCACAGTAAAAATAGTCCCCTCTTCCTGAACTTCATATTCTTACAAAATCAGTGTACAACATCAATTATATTTCTACACACAAAGAAGTTTCAGTTAGAAAACATGACCGAAAGCATGTACCTTTAACAATTGTTTAAAACAAAAAATAGGACCTCTAAGAATGGTGGTCTCTCAGGAATTCCCTGGTGGTCCAGTGGTTAGGACTCTGCGCTTTCACTGCAGAGGGCCCGGGTTCAATCCCTGGTCTCAAAACTAAGATCCCACATCACGCAAGCCCCATGGTGTGGCCAAAACAAAAGAATGTTGGCCCCTCCCTATCGGGGAGGCAGGTAGCCCAGGCTTCTTCACGTGAGGGGCTCCGGGCTCTGCAAAGCAGCAGGAGAAGACAGCCTTCAACCTGCCTGTGCGTCACTTCCTACTGTCTCATTGTCCAAAGCAAGGCACAGGGTGAGCTGAGAACCAGATTGGTGGAGACCCTGCAGAGATGCAGTCTGAAGAGACGTCGGCAGAGCAGGCAGTCCCGACAGTGGTCCAGCCCCGTCCAGCCTCAGCGCCAGTGACTCACCCTCCTCCAACACTCAAGCAACAAGCTCCTCCCAGCCCCTCCCAATTCTCATCCAGGACCACACTGGTCTCAGTGCCCAGGAATCCCCTACTGTGGGCAGCATCTCACTGTGTGCTGGGACACAATGTCCTTGTGACCATCAGTGCCTTCTGTCCAGCAGAGACCCTACGAGGCACCGCCTGAAGTCCTTCTTAGGTCTTCATAAAAGACCTTACAGTCATTCCTTGATTTTTTTTTTTTTTCCAAGGCCATTTCTTCCTTTGAGACTTTTCTACCAGTTGGGGATATTAGACACGTGAAACTTTTATTTTTCAAGTCCAGAAGGTTCTGGCTTCCCCATTTTTGCTCTAAATTCTGCTTGTAAGCCAAATAGTTCCTTCTTTGGCTCACCTCTTTCCTGTCAGGGGGACCAAGGAGGCCGAGGTACATTTTTTCTCTGAGGCACTGCCAATGTCAAAGGTGCTAGTAATTCCTCATTCGTTAGACGGAGGGGATAAAATATGAGTGGCTACTTCACAGGATGATTGTAAACACCACCTTGGCAGCTGGGGTTCTGTGCAAAGTGCAGCTCTGCTTTAGGACCTGCTGGCCCCTCTGTTGCTGGATTGGATCTGCATTTGCTTCCTTTCAACTTGGACACCCTGAGGCAGGAGCAAGCCTGGGGTGGTTCCAGTGGACAGGAGCCAGGGAGGCATAGCCCCTTCCCCCTGAGGACAGAGAAATCCAGAAATCCTCCTCTTGCTAAGAGACCCCAAGTGAGCCTTTAGCCCAGAGCAAGGATCATCCAGAACCTAGACATCATTAACCTTATAACACAGGGGAGACAGATAGCTCATGAAATTTAAATGGCAATACCCAGTGGTCCCGCAAATATCCTGGAGCCATCTCTCTAGGGTCCAATGGATACAGAAGAGCGTGGGAAGAAAGCTTTTTCATTTTAGCAACTTCCTGTGAAGAGATTGAGCCTTTGTCCCACATCCTTTAACAATTCCACAGGGAAATGATATTGACCAAGATATCACTGAAATACATATTTAAAGAATTTTCACTCCTGGAGATTGCTGGGAAGGAAGAATTAGGAGAAAATGAGACAGGCTGAGTTCTCATTAACTTTTTTTGTGTCAAAATTTGCTGCTCGGCACAGACAGGAGGGGTTGGGGGAGCACAGCCTGGTTTAAGAGAAGTGTCAGGAAAAGATGCACCACACTAAATAAAGCACACCCCACGTACTGACACTTACTACTCGTTTGTTAAAAGTAAATGAGTGTAAAGCATGGGGAACTCTATTCAATATTCTGTGATAAACCATCATGGAAAAGAATATGAAAAAGAACATACATATATGTATAACTGAATCACTTTGCTGTACAGTAGAAAATAACACAACATTGAAAATCAACTTTACTTCAATAAACTAAATTTAAAAAAAATAAATGAATGGATGGACAGCTAAAGGCTCACAGAGGCCTGGGCTGTGCCCGAGGGACAGATAGCCTGAGGCACTCACTCCTCTGAGCTCTGGCTCTTCTGAGCTCTGGGCTGAGGGCATAGGAGACTGGTCCTAAGGTACACCTATCAATCAACCATGAACTTGAGGCCATGGGGATGCTCCCAAGCCCCATGTACAGAAGCAGGAAGATCAGAAGACCTGCCCAAGTGGATTCAGGTGCCTACTGCCTACACCAGCATGGATTTTATTTCAGGAAAATTCCATCAAAGGGGATTATTACTCAGGTAATAATCCATTTCCCTTACAATAACTGTGTTCTTATCTTCTGAGGTAACGTTCGTGGATTCTCTAGAGCTTAGGGAACGATTAGGTTTAATTAGTAGGAGACATGTACTCTCTGTTTTAAAGCGAACACCAGGTTTGATGCTCTTTTGGCAAATTAATTTTGTATACATTTCAAAATATCCGTTGGTGGTTTATTTCCTTGATCACAAATCAGCTGATGACAACACTTTATTAGTGTTTGTGAGATGACGTGCCTCTAATTCAGGGCCACTATGTCTACTTGTGGTTATAAGTAGATTATGTTTATATTTTATAAAACATCAGAATCACCTAGTAGAGAAAATGCCTACAAATGTTGCCATACCTGGATGATCATACAACTGTGAGCAATTTTTCTAAGCATTCACATGCATCATTTAAATAATCTCATGTAGGGAGTTAGAGAAAGGCGTTATATGGAAGGAAGTTTTCTTGTCTCGAATTTATGTAGGGTTTTCAGGAATATAATTTCCAGAAGAATAAGCTACAAATTAGGAAAATGTCAGTTGTTTATCTTTCTGAATGACAAGGAATTTTTGAAAACCCTACAAGTGAGGGATCATTTACTCTTTCATTCATATTTTTTTCTGTGAATATTTACGGAATGCTAGGTGCTTAAATGCTGCAGTAAGTTGTGGGTGTAATCTAGAAGTTTAGGAAAAGAGGCGACATTGACCATAATTCCACGTTATAATTGCTGTAAATTAAGCATTTGTGAATAACACAGTGGATGGAGGACTTATGCCACCAAGGGCCTCAGGGAGGCATGGTCGAGGGGTCTGAAAGGCTATGTTCACCTGTCCAGGTGGAGAAGGCGGGAGAAAGTATTCCAGATAGGTGAAAGATTTTGAAAATTAAGGCCTACACTAGGGTAGGAAAATTCCAGATAGGAAAAAAGAATGGTCTCAGATACTATAAAAAAGGTGCTACAATCTCTGTGTCATGGTTATTTCTAAGTTTTAAATAACTTAGATTTTTATATCGATCCTTTTGCAAAATTTTAAATCCTTATTTTGATATCTTTTGGTCAAAGGAGTTAAAATAAAAGATAGTCTTTAAAAAGGATATGTTCTTCCCCACAATGGTTAAAATTAAGAAGCCTGCTGATAGAAAGTGAGAGCAAGGATGTAAAGCAGCTGGAGTGCTCCCTCTCTACTTTTTAAAAATTTTTTAAATTTAAATATAGTTGATTTACATTGTTATGTTAATTTCTACTGTATAGCAAAGTGATTCAGTTATACATATGTATATCTATTCTTTTTCATACGTTTCCATAATGGTTTATCATAGGATATTGAATATAGGTCCCTATGCTATACAGTAGGACTTTGTTTTTATCCATTCTCTATATAATAGTTTGCATCTGCTAATCCCAAACTCCCAGTCCTTCCCTCCCTCCCATCCCCTCCCCTTTGGCAACCATGAGTTTGATCTCTGTGTCTGTGAGTCTGTTTCTGGTTCATTTGTGTCATATTTTACATTCCACATATAAGTGATAGCATATGATATTTGTCTTTCTGTCTGACTTACTTCACTTAGCAAGATAATCTCTAGGTCCCTCCATGTTGCTGCAAATGGCATTATTTCATTCTTTTTAATGGCTGAGTAATATTCCATTGTATATATATGTACCACTTCTTCTTTATCCATTCATCTGTCAATGGACATTTAGGTTGCTTCCATGTCTCGGCTATTGTAAATAGTACTGCAATGGACATTGGGGGTGCATGTATCTTTTTGGATTAGAGTTTCATCTGGATATATGCCCAGGAGTGGGATTGCTGGATCATATGGAAGCTTTATTTTTAGCTTTTTGAGGAACCTCCATACTGTTTTCTGTAGTGGCTGCACCAATTTACATTCCCACAAAGAATGTGGGAGGGTTGCCTTTTCTGCACACCCTCTCCAGCATTTATTTGTAGAATCTTTGATGATGGCCATTCTGACTAGTGTGATGTGGTACTTTATTGTAGTTTTGGATTGCACTTCTCTAGTAATTAGTGATTTGAGCATCTTTTCATGTGCCTGTTGGCCATCTGTATGTCTTCTTTGGAGAAGTGTCTATTTAGGTCTTCTGCACATTTTTTGATTGGGTTTGGTTGTTTTTTGTTGCTGTTGTTAAACTGTATGAGCTGTTTGTATTTATTGGAGATTAAGACCTTGTCAGTTGTATCATTTGCAAATATTTTCTCCCAGTCAGTAGGTCGTGTTTTCGTTTTGTTTATGGTTTCCTTTGCTGTGCAAAAGCTTGTAAGTTTGACTAGGTCCCATATGTTTATTTTTGCTTTTATTTCTATTGCCTTTGGAGACTGACTAAGAAAACATTGGTATGATTTATGTCAGAGAATGTTTGGCCTATGTTCTTTTCTAGGAGTTTTATGGTGTCATGTCTCCTGTTTAAGTTTTTAATGCATTTTGAGTTTATTTTTGTGTATGGTGTGAGGAAATGTTCTAATTTCATTGATTTACATGTAGCTGTCCAACTTTCCCAACACTACTTGCTGTAGAGACTGTCTTTTCTCTACTGTATATTCTTGCCTCCTTTGTCAAAGATTAGTTGACCGTAGGTGTGTGGGTTTATATCTGGGCTCTCTGTTCTGTTCCACTGATCCATGTGTCCGTTTTTGTGCCAATACCGTACTGTTTTGATTGCTGTAGAAAAGCAGCTGGCGCTCTCCTAACCTGATGTGGCAAACTTAACCCCATGCCTCCTCATGCACACAGTTCTCCTAGATACACACCCAAGACAAACAGTGCACGTGTCACCAAAAGATGTTTATAAAGGTGTACACGTCTGCTGTAGTCAGAATAGCCCCAAACTGGAAATAGCCTCAGCACCCATCAAGAGGAGAATGGATTGAAAACTATGACACATTCATACAGCAGAGAACCACTCAGCGATCAACAGGAATCAACTACTTCTTATACGCAAGACAGGGGTTGAGTCTCAAAAATAGTATATGTTGAATAAAAGAAGCCTTAACAAAAGAGTACGTAATCTATGATTCTATTGATTTGAAGTTCAAGAACAAGATAACTAATGGATGGTGAGAGAATAGAGAATAGTGCCATAGCAGTGAGGGGCATTAGGGAACTGTTTGGGGACATAGAAAACCTTGTATATTATGACCAGGGTGGTAGCTTCACATTTATGTACATGTGTAAATATTCATGAACCTGTAACATTTGTATATTCTACTATATAGAAAACTAAAAATTGTAAAAGTTGAGTATGATAGTGGTGACAGTTACTTAAGTAATAAAGGACAGGGCATGTCTTAAGGGTTGAGATTTTCACACCTGCACAGGTGAGCTGAGGCTGCAGCTCCCATGTGCATCTAGAAGGTCAGAGTAGCTTCCCCTTTCAAAACAAGAGCTGGGAAACCATGACAGTACTATGAGTAAATAACAGAAAATTTCCCCCATCAATGTAGACTGGTGAAAATGCATTATGCATAGTAAGTCATGATTGGGTAAGAGTCACCCTCAAGGCAGGAAGTTAGAACCACTCCTTTTCATAATGATCTTTATGGGGGAAACTTAATTCAAGAAACTATCAATTAAAAACGTATTAATAACAGATGAACTCCCTAGTGCAAAGGCAAAGTGACCATGAAACTGCTCCAGGATATAGGTTGGGCTTTTTTTAGAAGAAAACTCCTTTGGAATATGAGTTTTTATCAAAAATGGTAAAACATACTAAAAATATACAAAGCCGTGAAAAATAAACTACAGAACCAACAAATTGGAGATTTGCCCCTAAGGATGTTAAGAGAATGGAACATTCCAAAATGGACATGAAAAAAGTATTTTTAAAATAAAGTGATCAAGAAATACAATATTAATTTATAGCAAGATTTGAGTAGTAGGGACTTCTCTGGTGGTACAGTGGTTAAGACTCTGCAGTCCCAATGCAGTGGGCCCGGGTTTGATTCCTGGTCAGGGAACTAGATCCCACGTGCATGTCGCAACCAAGAGTTCACATGCCACAACTAAGGAGCCTGCCTGCTGCAACTAAGGCCTGGTACAACCAAATAAATAAATAAAAGAGTAGTAAAAATAAAAGTGAGTGGTGGTATCTATTGCTGGTATCTTGATGAGACTTCTTACTGCCTTCAGGGTAAATAGGAGAGTGTGGTTACTTAGAACTGAAATTTCATACCTTTCAACCCAACAGTTCAACCCCTGGGACCACCATGCAGTGAAAACCCCAGCATGTGGAGGTCTGTGCCATGGGTTTATTATTATTATTATTATTATTATTATTATTATTATTATTATTATGGCATTGCTTATAATCAGAGAAAATAAGGAATTATGGTGAATGCTCACCTGTAATGGAAAGATTGAAAGAAATATGGTGCATACATTCATGAGCTAATATGGAGTGATTAAGAGATGACAGTGATAGATGTGTTACTTGGTGGAGTTTCCATGATGTGTTTTTAGGTAGAAAAATAAGAGAGGGAAAAGTTGTTTTTCCTAAGAAAGGCATTGCACAAAACAAAACAGAAACCTCTAGGACTTCCCTGGTGTTCCAGTGGTTAGTGCTTCCACTGCAGGGGGTACAGGTTTGATCCCTGGTCGGAGAAATAAGATCCTGCATGCCGCGCGGCATGGACAAAACCAAACCAAACCAAAAAAACCTCTATATGTTTTTATTCATTTTGTTCCTATATGATGTGAGAATGGACTGTTATGGAAGGAAACACATTAGGGTGATAACTTGGTTTATGCAAATGCGAGGCAGGGGATTTAGATTAGGTAAGGGGGAAAAAATTGAAACAAATCAATGGTTTCTTCAAAAAAAGTAGAGACCACAGAAAGTAGAATGCATTTTATAATCAGGCTTAAGGGAAATTACACCCCCAAACACACATATATGTGCATATATACATAGACAGAGACAGAGAGAGAGGGGCAAAAGGAGGGAGGAAAGAAGGAGACAAGAAAGAATAAGACAATGTATAGAAGAAATTAATAAAACTAAATTAAACTAATGAAAGAATAACACATGTCTAAAGAACAGCAGACTATGAAACGGAAAAGGTAGTTAAGATATAGAAAGAAGTAAAAAAAAAAAAAAAAAGGCTACAAGTGAAATATATTGTCATTGAAAGTAAAACTCCAATTGCCTAGTGACAGGTGCCTCCCTTAGTGAAGGGGGAGGGGTGGGTTGAGACAGAGGGGCAACTGATGAAGGAGTTTTGATAAGTGCTTACAGATGCGAGGTCTTCACTTCACAGGGTCCACCACGTGTCCGGTTAGGACACCCAGCTGCATCCCAGTGATGCTGCAGCAGAAGAAATTCCTGAAAAGCCCCAGAGAGAAAGTGCAGGTCCCTATAAAACACCAACAATTGAAAGTGACATCATCTTGCCCTCAACAATAATGGACGTGAACAGGCAACACACATTTTAAATTTTTGAAAGTGCGGTGAGGAAAGAATTGTAAACTAAAATTCGTTAGTGATTAAAACTCTCTTTTGAGAATAAGGCCGAAGTGAAGGCATTTTTACATTTGCAAGAACCAAGACCGTGTGATCCCCTCAGATTACGGCTGAGAGATGTAGAGAAGATGTACCTCAGCCAGAAAAGCATCTGCAGGAAGGAAAGATTTGCAGGAACATCCCAAAAGAAAAAGATTTACAAAATGGTGATTTTTAAGAGCCAGGAGTGGGGATATTGCAGTATAGAGACTTCCTGGCTCAGCCCATCCCAACCCGGGGTCCCCACTGGAACCCAGAGAAAGAAAGGCCCATAAGGGCAGCTGCCGGTGATCTGATCCCTGGTGCTCAGAGAGTCTTATCCTGTATGAAAACACCAATCCCAGGTGGTTTAGGACTCCACATGTGAAAAATAGTCATTCAGTCTATGAGAATCTGTAGCATAATGGGTGGCGAAATTTTTCTCAATCAAGATAAAAAATATATGTAATATTTTTCTGTAATAAAATACAAAAATTCCATGAAAATAAGGATTTGGTACCCAAAATGAATTAAACCCTAAATTAATAAGAAGAACTATTTGGGAAAAGGGCAGGAGCAGAAAGGAGATATTGACGACCAGAATTATATGGAACAGTGTTCAACCTGAGTAGTTTTTTGGGAACTGCAAAACAATACAGATGAAAGCTAATTCTCACCCATTATTTCGAAGAATGAGAGTAACAACTTGGCTCGGGGTGGGGGAACGATGGTGCAGACAGCTGGGGCGAGCGTGCAGCAGAAGAGCTGCTTTGGGAAAGCGTTTGGCAGAATATTTTAAAATTGTAAATGTGTATAGCAAGGCAATGTGCAATGATCGTGCGTTTCTGATTCTGGGTACATAGAGAGAGGCCCTCATGGATTTTGTACAAGGAGAAATGAACAAGTATATTTGTTAAATCATTGTTTTTAACAACACAGAAAATGGAAACAGTCTACATAGTGGCCATCAGTAGAAGAATGGATAAGTTCATTATGGTCCATTCTTTCATATAATGTACCACTTTACAGAATTTGAATTTATGTCAACATGGAGAAATGTCAAACATATAACCAAGTAAAAATTTAAAAAGCAAGTTCTGATAGTGTTATATATTATAATATATATATATTATAATATATAATATTAATATATATAATATAATATATATTATAATATATATAATATAATATATATTATTAATATATAATATTATAATATATAATATTATAATATATATATAATATATATATAATATATAATACTATAATACTATATATATAGTATATTTATATATACTATATATATATAATACTATATATATATATAATATATATATATATATTATAATATGCATGTTTAAATGTAAAAATCCAACAGATTAAAATCAATGCACTGTTGTGACTGGAGTGCGTGTGTGTGTGTGTGTGTGTGTGTGTGAGTGTGTGTGTAGTTTTGTTGATGGAGCCAGAGTACACACAGCATAGATTGATACAGGTTTTCTCTGGGGAAGGGCAATGAATGGGATTGGAGTTCATGGGAAGAAGAGACCTTCACCCTGGGTGTTGTAGCCAAAGTTTGGAAAGAGCAAAATCAAATAACTGCACACACCCACACATACATATAAAACAATTAGAAGCTGATAGAGTTGCTAGGTCTGGGTGAGAGGATTGAGGGCATTTATGGTATTCTGTTCTCTTTTCTGGGATTTATAAATTCACTGTACACATGGAGCAACCCCATTGGCAGCCCTGGGCCAGGCCACCTTCCTTCTAAGCGACACGGGATGATGAGAGTGAGCCATCCTTTTCCAGCCCGACCTCCACCCACCCCTCTTTGTAGGAGGGAGCCAGATTCCTGGAATTCCCATTTCCTATGGAAATGAGCTTTAAATTGTGCAAAGATATGGTTGAAATGGTTTTATTATTCTAATGTCATTTCAGATGGGTAAAATAAGTTTTGGAGACAAGGCTAGAAATAATTTATGATATTGTTTCTATGAAAAGAAAAGTTTTGTGTTTGTTTTTTTTTTAAGAAGATGTTGGGGGTAGGAGTTAATTTATTAATTTATTAATTTTTGCTGTGTTGGGTCTTCGTTTCTGTGCGAGGGCTTTCTCTAGTTGTGGTAAGAGGGGGCCACTCTTCATCGCGATGCGCAAGCCTCTCACTATCGCAGCCTCTCTTGTTGCAGAGCGCAGGCTCCAGACGCACAGGCTCAGTAGTTGTGGCTCACGGGCCTAGTTGCTCTGCGGCATGTGGGATCCTCCCAGAACAGGGCTCGAACCCGTGTCCCCTGCATTAGTAGGCAGATTCTCAACCACTGCGACACCAGGGAAGCACAAGAAAAGTTTTTGATGAATTTAAATAACAGGGAAAGGTACAAGTGTTTGGATCCAACCCACTCACCACGTGGGGCCCCTGCGTTGAGCTAGCAACAGTCTAGGAAAGCCGTGTCCCTGGGGAGTGCCCTGGGGTGGGACATCTATCTGAGCTAATATTCCATTAATCGAAGGAGACTCCAAATGCAGGGAACACAGCTCTTTCCTTCTTAGTTCTTGAGCCCAGTGTCACCACGTTACCCCTGTACCCACCTCCTCTTCTGCACAGTGAGGGAGTCATGTGCATCTGATGGGACAGGATGAGGGTGGCATCACTTATATGTATTTAGTGCCTGGTCCCTGCCCAGCCCAGGTAAGAACACCCAGACAGTAGCTCTTGCTGTTGTCGGTGTCCACAGTATGTGTCACCCTAACCCTAACCCTAACCCACCAGGACAGGAACCACGCCTGGAGTTTTCAGCTTGACATTTTCTACAACAGCTAACAAATAGCTGCAAGAAGGTGCAGAGGCACCAGCATTGTGTGAGCTCAGGCATCATCCTCTGCACCGACAATGTGAACTTATGCACCACTTGACAATGTATGTAAAGTATTAGAAACGTTTAGAATGTGTGATCTGGATTCTATTTCTAGAAGTTCATTCTAAGGAAATAATCCACTTTGTAGGCCACGATTTATATGGAAGCTGTCTCAGGAGTGTGAGTAATTGGTGAGGACCTGGACTCCAGGGTCAGTGGTTGACTAGGTCGTGTCTATGTGGAAGGACACTAAGATGCACAGTCCAAGAAAATTAGAAAATATGGGGGGAGAGGCACTTTTCCACATGGGGAGCAGTTATGGTTGATGCAATGGAAAATACATATGATTTTCACTTAAAAGTCCAGATTTTTATTTTTCTCCTTGCCACCTGTGGTTGACACCTCTGACGAGTCACTTAAGAGCCATGAGCCTCAGTTTCCACACCTGTAAAGTGGGACCATGGCACCTGCTTCACAGAGTCCTAAAAATAATCAAACGTGTGTAAAAGCTCTTCTAAGACCACAAACTCATATCTAAATATAAGGTAATTCTCAAGGTGTATTCAGGGATATGCTTTTTACCTAATTCATATTTAATTTAGAACTTCAACTAAATAACCTATTTGGAGAAAGTATATGAGTATTAACAAAGAGTAGCTTCAGGGCAGGGTCAGGGTAAGAATTTCCTTTTCAGAAGCCTTGACATTTTATCCCATTTTCAGATCCCCCTTCTTCCTGTCTCACAGCGTGTTTCTGTATTCAATCATTACCTGTCAACACGGCTTCATTGGTATGCGTAAATATGGCTTAAGCAGCTTGAAAACGATTATCTTAATTACAGTGGTAGAGTTCCGTTATTTGCTCAGCCTTCATATCTAAGGAATATGACACAACCTGCCAAGTCAACTTAAAACACAAAGTCTAAATTTATCAGTGAGATGCTTTTGATGTGCCCATTTCACGGTGGTTTTGCCCAATTCCTTCTGACAGGTTTGGTGGGTTCAAATGCATTTAACCACATTTATTCCTTAGGACACCCTGGAGTTGAAGAACTTTCTATTTGAATGTCAGACTCTGCCAGAATGAGAGATGATGCCAGAAGGAAGGGGGAGGAAAGATGTTGCTGCCAGCATCCATCACTGTGGTGTGAAAATCCAATGAGAAAATACATTGGGAAGTAGGACGTGACGCTTTCCTGGCACACAGTTGGTGCTCAGAGATATTCCCTGAGTCACGTGTTCATCCACTCATCCTTTGCCTTCCTCTGTTAGGCCTTACCATGAACAAAATCCAGACTCATGGATGGACCAATTCTGGTCTGTAGTTGCTGTGATTTATCCATCAGGGAGGGAGAACAGAGAGAACCTCATATCTGGTCCTAACTTATACCCTGGAGAGTCACCGTCACTTTCAGGCATCGGCTGCTTTTATGGAAGCCTTTATTAGTATTATTTTGAAACAGGTGCTGGTCTCCAAAGGCGCCTCCAGCATTTCCCGCCACCACTGGTGGGCACTTGTGCCTGCCCCATCTGCTTCCCCTCCCCTGGAATGTGCTCTGAGTTTTGTAAGTGTGGTTAAAGAATGTGTATTCCTATGTCACGGCGGTCAGCATCCTGTATCCTATATCATTTGGAGTAGATTTTCTTCTCCTTTCTTCATTTCTTTTGGCTGTCTGGGGGTCTTTTATTGTCTTCCCCCTCCATTAGCTCAAGTTTTCCATCACCTCACATGGTCACCTTGTTGTTTGTGTGTGTGTGTGTGAGAACACTTAAAATACATCACAAATATGCAGTGCTTTATTATTAACTATACTCACCAATCTCTACATTAGATCTCCAGAACTTATTTATCTTATAACTGGGAGTTTGTATCCTTTGACCAACACCTCCCCATTTCCCATCCCCTCCAGCAGAACCAAAGTTCTGCTCTTTGCTTCGACAAGTTCTACTTTTTGTAATTTCACATATGAGATCGTGCTGTATTTGTCTGTGTCTGGCTTATTTGACTTAGCATAGTATCACCTAGTTATACCCATGCTGTTGTAAATGGCAGGATTTCCTTTTATTTTAATGCTAAGTAGTATTCCATTGTATATATACCACATTCTCTTTACCCATTCATCCATCAATAACCACTTAGGTTGATTCTTATGTTGGATATTGTGAATAATGATACAGTGAACATGAGAGTGCAGGTATTTCTTGAGATAGTGATTTTATTTCCTTTGGATATGTACCCAGAAGTGGGATTACTGGATTATATGACAGTACTATTTTAATTTTTTGAGGAACCTCTATACTGTTCTCCCTAGCAGTTGTATCAATTTACATTCCTACCAACAGTGCACAAGGGTTCCCTTTATTTTTCCACACCTTTGTCAACACTTAACTATTTTTTTTTAAGAATAGCTATCCTATCAGATGTGACATGATATCTTATCACGGATTTGATGATGATTAGTGATGTTGAGCATCTTTTCATGTACTTCTTGGCCATTTGTATTCCTTCTTTAAAAAAGTGTCTGTTCAGGTCCTCTGCCAGTTTTTAAAATTGGGTCATCTGTTTGTTTTTGCTGCAGAGTTGTATAAGTTCCTTACATATTTTGGATATTAAGCCCCTACTGGATATGGTTTGCAAGCATTTTCTTCCATCCTGTAGGTTGTGTTTTCATTTTGTTGTTTCCTTGTGTAGAAGTTTTTCAATTTGATATAGTCTCAGTGTTTATTCTTGCTTTTTTCACCCGGTGCTTTTGGTGTTACATCCAACAAATCATTGTCAAGATCACTTTCAAGGAACTTTTTACCTAAGTTTTCTTATACGAGTTTTATGGTTTCAGGTTTTACCTTCAAGTCAGGTTTTACCTTAAGTCAGTGGTCAAGTTTTATCCATTTGCATGTGTAATTCCAGTTTTTCTAACACCATTTATTGGAGAGATTATGCTTTCTTCATTGTGTATTTTCATGCCTTTGTGGAAGATAAGTTGAGCATATATGTGTGGGTTTATTTCTGGGCTCTTCAATCTGTTCCATTGGTCCATATGTCACTCTTTATGCCAATACCAGTGTGTTTTGATTACTATAACTTGGTAATATACTTTGAAATCAGGAAACGTGATGCCTCCAACTTTGTTGCATGTACAGCAATACATTAATATTGTCATTTTCTTCAGACAATGATCATTTATATTAACTCACCTATTTATGATTTTGCTGTTCTTTTGAATGTCTGCCAATCTGAGCTCCTTCTGGGAAACTAATTTTTCTGCTTGAAGATTGCCTGTAAGTAAGGGCCTGGTGGTAATGAATTTCCACAGTACATGTTCATTTGAAATGGTCTTTCACAAATACTGCATTATCTCACATATATGTGAAACCTCAAAAAGTCTTCTTGAATTTACGTAAAGAATTTTAAAATCATGTTTCCTCAGTGTATCCTCTATTTTAACTGTCATTTTCTTTCAAAACTCTGAAGATTTTTTTTTCATTGTTTTTGATTTCCAATGTTCAGCTTTACACTCAGGCTGCTTTTTGCTCTATTTTTCTCTGGTTTATATAAAGATTTTGTATTTCATTTTTTTTTCATTTGTTTGTTTCTCGGCAGTTTTATAATGATATTCCAAGCTGTTTACTAATTTTTTAAACATCTTTATTGGAGTATAATTGATTTACATTGTTGTGTTAGTTTCTGCTGTATAAAAAAGTGAATCAGCTATACATATACATATATCCCCATATCCCCTCCCTCTTGCGTCTCCTTCCACTCTCCCTATCCCACCCTTCTACGTGGTCACAAAGCACCAAGCTGATCTCTCTGTGCTATGCAGCTGCTTCCCACTAGCTATCTATTTTACATTTGGTAGTGTATATATGTCCATGCCACTCTCTCCCTTGGTCCCAGCTTACCCTTCCCCCTCCCCGTGTCCTCAAGTGCATCCTCTATTTCTGCATCTTTATTCCTGTCCTGCCCCTAGGTTCTTCAGAACTTTTTTTTTTTTTAGATTCCATATATATGTGTTAGTATACGGTATTTGTTTTTCTCTTTCTGACTTATTTCACTCTTTATGACAGACTCTAGGTCCATCCACCTCACTACAAAAAACTCAATTTAGTTTCTTTTTATGCCTGAGTAATATTCCATTGTATATATGTGCCACACCTTCTTTATTCATTCCTCTATTGATGGACACTTAGGTTGCTTCCATGTCCTGGCTATTGTAAATAGTGCTGCAATGAACATTGTGGTACATGATTCTTTTGGAATTATGCTATTTTCAGGGTATATGCCCAGTAGTGGGATTGCTGGGTGGTATGGTAGTTCTATTTGTAGTTTTTTAAGGAACCTCCATACTGTTCTCCATAGTCACTGTACCAATTTACATTCCCACTAACAGTGCAAGAGGATTCCCTTTTCTCCACACCCTCTCCAGCATTTATTGTTTGTAGATTTTTTGATGATGGCCATTCTGACTGGTGTGAGATGATACCTCATTTTAGTTTTGATTTGCATTTCTCTAATGATTAGTGTTGTTGAGCATCCTTTCATGCGTTTGTTGGCAATCTGTATGTCTTCTTTGGAGAAATGTCTATTTAAGTCTTCTGCCCATTTTTGGATTGGGTTGTTTGTTTTTTTGATACTGAGCTGCTTGTATATTTTGGAGATTAATCCTTTGTCAGTTGCTTCATTTGCAAATATTTTCTCCCATTCTGTGGGTTGTCTTTTCATCTTGTTTATGGTTTCCTTTGCTGCACAAAAGCTTTTAAGTTTCATTAGGTCCCATTTGTTTATTTTTGTTTTTATTTCCATTTCTCTAGCAGGTGGGTCAAAAAGGATATTGCTGTGATTTATGTCAAAGAGTGTTCTGCCTATGTGTTCCTCTAAGTTTTATAGTGTCTGGCCATACATTTAGGTCTTTTATCCATTTTGAGTTTATTTTTGTGTATGATGTTAGGGAGTGTTCTAATTTCATTCTTTTATGTGCAACTGTCCAGTTTCACCAGAACCACTTGTTGAACTGGCTGTCTTTTCTCCATTGTATATTCTTGCCTCCTTTATCAAAGATAAGGTGACCATATGTGCATGGGTTTATCTCTGGGCTTTCTGTCCTGTTCCATTAATCTATATTTCTGTTTTTGTGCCAGTACCATACTGTCTTGACTACTGTAGCTTTGTAGTGTAGTCTGATTTCAGGGAGCCTGATTCCTTCAGCTCTATTTTTCTTTCTCAAGATTGCTTTGGCTATTCAGGGTCTTCTGTGTTTCCATACAAATTGTGAAACTTTTTGTTCTAGTTCTGTGAAAAATGTCATTGGTAGTTTGATAGGGATTGCACTGAATCTGTAGATTTCTTTGGGTATTATAGTCATTTTCACAATGTTGATTCTTCCAATCCAAGAACATGGTATATCTCTCCATCTGTTTGTATCATCTTTAATTTCTTTCATCAGTGTCTTATAGTTTTATGCATACAGGTCTTTTGTCTCCTTAGGTAGGTTTATTCCTAGGTATTTTATTCTTTTTGTTGCAGTGGTAGTTGGGAATGTTTCCTTAATTTCTGTTTCATATTTTTCATCATTAGTGTATAGGAATGCAAGAGATTTCTGTGCATTAATTTTGTATCCTGCTACTTTACCAAATTCATTGATTAGCTCTATTACTTTTCTGGTAGTGCCTTTAGTATGCTCTATGTATAGTATCATGTCATCTGCAAACAGTGGCAGTTTTACTTCTTTTCTGATTTGGATTCCTTTTATTTCTTTTTCTTCTCTGATTGCTGTGGCTAAAACTTCCAAAACTATGTTGAATAATAGTCGTGAGAGTGGGCAACTTTATCTTGTTGCTGATCTTAGTGGAAATGGTTTCAGTTTTTCACCATTGAGAATGATGTTGGCTGTGGGTTTGTCATATATAGCCTTTATTATGTTGAGTAAGTTCCCTCTATGCCTACTTTCTGGAGAGTTTCTTTCCTCTTTTGTTTTTAAAGGGCTTCTTTTATCTGTGGCACGATGTCTTTCATAAGTTTTCAAAGTTCTGTGCCATAACCTTTTTAAAAACTGCTCATGAATTATTTTCCCCTTCACTGCTGGCATTTTAATTTCTCATATGTTAGATCAGGACTCCACTATGTGGCTGACTGGCCAAATTCGACCCTCTGCCTCTTTCTGTAAATAAAGTTGTATTGGAAGACAGCCACACTTATTCATGTGTTGTGCATGGCTGTTTTCATGCTATAGTGGCAGAGGTGAGTTTGCTGGAGATGGTCTATTTCAGAAAGCCCACTCTTTGGTCCTTTGCAGAAAGAGTCTGCAGACCCCTGGTTTAATCTTCTTGTGAGCTCCTTTGTGTCTGTCACATACTCTCCATAGTTTTTAATGTTTTGTCTCTTTGTGATTTGTTCTGCATATTTTCTTCTGATCTGTCTTCAGCTCATTCACTCTATCTTCAGATGTGTCTACTCTGTGTTACTTCTTCACATTGCCTTCTTTTTTTCCCCCATTGACACTTTAATATTGAATATTACTATCTCCAGTTTCAGGACTTCCACTTGATTCTTTCTTTATAGTTTCTAGTTCTCTGCCAAAATACTCAATTTCTGTCTTTTACCTTCTTTAATATAGTGAGTAAATTTCATTTAAATTCTGTGACACTTTTATGATGCATAAGCAATTGAATAGTTTATCATTAAGCAAAAAAGTCTCCATGGTGAGCATGGACTTAGATCAAGGGGAATTATCTATAAAATTCAAATTACTGTGACACCCTTGGATATTTATCTTTGTGACTGTTTTGTTTCTATGCTGATATGGCTGATCAGTCCCCTTTATGACTGACATTTTTTTTTCTTGGGCTATACTAATGTATTGAGTTTACATTCATTTATTTCTGGTCTTGGAGAATTTCTATCTCAAGACATGGAGAGATGGAAGTACAGTTACCTAACTATAGCCGATTATGTTCCATAAACACCCTAACATGGTCTAGGACTAGATACAGAAAAGTAGAGGGGAATTTGCTGTCTCCATATAGATCCAAACTGCAGTCTTGTATAAAATCCAATGGTAATAACCTTATTTTACTTGGTATCATCTTGTAACAGAGTATAAAAAAAGATAAAAAAATATTTCATGTCAGATAATTCCAATATCTGGAGCAATTATGTTTCTAATCTATAGATTTTATTCCTGTTGACTAGTCTCCTAATGTGTTTATTCATTTTTATTGTTTGCTGGATACTCTCTTGGCAAAACTTTGTAGGAGTGATTTGAGACTAAAGATGATGTTATCATACCCATGGAGGGTTTCTCTATGCACATTCCAGCTTGCATACACTGTAATGGAGCTGACCAAGGAGAGCTTCTGTCCCATGAGGGCCTGTCTGCTCATATTTCACTCTGACTTCCGGGGGTAGCAATGCAGGGTCCTGACCCAAAGCTGGTGGCCTTCACAAAGAGCTCTGCCCCATCCCAATGGGAAGGCCCTGAGACACAGTATTTGTGATGTATAATGTCCCCTTCCTGGTATACAGTACGTCCTTCTCTTTAGTTCTTGTGTCATTTCTTTCCATAGTTATTTTTTTAAGTTAGCCCTTTGCTAACTTTGTTAATTTTATTCTTAGAATTTTTAGGTGTGCTCACTATTGAAAATGGAATTCTTATCTCATTTCCTTTTCGGAAAGGAAAGTTATTTTGTTTTCTGTGTCTCCTCTTAACCAGCAGCAGGATGGATAGACTCCTCAGTAGTTTCCCAGTGTTTGCTGAGTGATTTCATTCTTTGTCCCTTTTCATTTTCTACAGTGTTCAAGTATAAATAAAACAATGATGAGAGGGGGCTTCCTCTTCTAGTCCTTGACTTATTTTTATCACATCTTTATTGGAGCATAAATGCTTTACAATGTTGTGTTAGTTTCTGCTGTACAAAAAAGTGAATCAACTATATGTGTACATATATCCCCATATCCCCTCCCTCTTGAGCCTCCGTTCCACACTCCCTATACTATCCCTCTAGGTCATCACAAAGCACCGAGCTGATCTCCCTGTGCTATGCAGTAGCTTCCCACTAAACATCCATTTTACATTTGGTAGTGTATATACATCAGTGTTACTCTCTCACTTCAACCCAGCTTCCCCTTTCCCCCTGTGCCCTCAAGTCCATTCTCTATGTCTGTGTCTTTATTCCTGCCCTGCCACTAGGTTCATCAGTACTCCTTTTTTAAATTGCATATATATGCGTTGGCTTTTCTTGCGGTACGCGGGCCTCTCACTGTTGTGGCCTCTCCCGTTGCAGAGCACCGGCTCTGGACGCGCAGGCCCAGCGGCCACAGCTCACGGGCCCAGCGGCTCCACAGCATGTGGGATCTTCCCAGGCTGGGGCACGAACCTGTGTCCCCTGCATCAACAGGCAGACTCTCAACCACTGCGCCACCAGGGAAGCCCTCATCAGTACCCCTTTTTAAAATTCCATATATATGCGTTAGCATATATATTTGTTTTTCTCTTTCTGACTTACTTCACTCGGTATGAAAGATTCTAGATCCATCCACCGCACTACAAATAGTAGTGAAATCACCTCAATTTTGTTCCGTTTTATGGCTGAGTAATATTTCATTGTATATATGTGCCACATCTTCTTTATTCAGTCATCTGTTGATGGACACTTAGGTTGCTTCTGTGTCCTGGCTATTGTAAATAGTGCAGCAGTGAACATTGTGGTACATGTATCTTTTTGAATTATGGATTTCTCGGGGTATATGCCAAGTAGTGGGATTGCTGGGTCATATGGTAGTTCTATTATTAGTTTTTTAAGGAAGCTCCATAGTGTTCTCCATAGTGGCTGTATCAATTTACATTCTCACCAATAGTGCAATAGGCTTCCCTTTTCTCCACACCCTCTCCAGCATTTATTGTTTATAGATTTTTTCATAATGGCCATTCTGACCGCTGTGAGGTGATACCTCATTGTAGTTTTGATTTGCATTTCTCTAATGATTAGTGATGTTGAGCATCTTTTCATGCATTTGTTGGCCATCTGTATGTCTTCTTTGGAGAAATGTCTATTTAGGTCTTCTGCCCACTTCTTGATTCGGTTTTTTGTTTTTTTGATATTGAGCTGCATGAGCTGCTTGTAAATTTTGGAGGTTAATCCTTTGTCAGTTGCTTCATTTGAAAATATTTTCTCCCATTCTGAGGGCTGTTTTTTCATCTTGTTTATAGATTTCTTTGCTGTGCAAACTTTTAAGTTTCATTAGGTCCCATTTGTTTATTTTTGTTTTTATTTCCATTTCTCTAGGAGGTGGGTCAAAAAGGATCTGGCTGTGATTTATGTCATACAGTGTTCTGCCTGTGTTTTCCTCTCAGAGTTTTATAGTGTCTGGCCATACATTTAGGTCTTTAATCCATTTTGAGTTTATTTTTGTGTGTAGTGTTAGGGTGTGTTCTAATTTCATTCTTTTACATGTAGCTATCCATTTTTCCCAGCACCACTTATTGAAGAGGCTGTCTTTTCTCCATTGTATATTCTTGCCTCCTTTGTCAACGATAAGGTGACCATATGTGCATGGATTTATCTCTGGGCTTTCTATCCTGTTCCGTTGATCTATATTTCTGTTTTTGTGCCAGTACCGTACTGTCTTGATTACTGGAGCTTTGTAGTATAGTCTGAAGTCAGGGAGCCTGATTCCTTCAGCTCTATTTTTCTTTCTCAAGATTGCTTTGGCTATTTGGGGTCCTTTGTGTTTCCACACAAATTGTAAAATTTCTTTTTCTAGTTCTGTGAAAAATGCCACTGGAAATTTGATAGGGATTGCATTGAACCTGTTGATTGCTTTGGGTTGTATAGTCATTTTCACAATATTGATTCTTCCAATCCAGGAGCATGGTATATCTCTCCATCTGTATTTGTTTTCTTTGATTACTTACATCAGTGTTTTATAGTTTTCTGAGTACAGGTCTTTTGCCTCCTTAGGTAGGTTTATTCCTAGGTATTTTATTCTTTTTGTTGTGATGGTAAATGGGATTGTTTCCTTAATTTCTCTTTCTGATCTTCTGTTGTTAGTGTATAGGAATGCATGGGATTTCTGTGCATTACATTTGTATCCTGCAACCTTACCAAATTCATTGATTAGTTCTAGTAGTTTTCTGGTGGCATCTTTAGGATTTTCTATGTATAGTATCATGTCATCTGCAAACAGTGACAGTTTTACTTCTCTTCCAATTTGTATTGCTTTTATTTCTTTTTCTTCTCTGATTGCTGTGGCTAGGACTTACAATACTGTGTTGAATAATAGTGGCAAGAGTGCACATCCTTGTCTTGTTCCTGACCTTAGAGGAAACACTTTCAGTTTTTCACCGTTGAGAATGATGTTTGCTGTGGGTTTGTCATACACGGCTTTTATTAATTTGAGGTAGGTTCCCTCTGTGCACACTTTCTGGAGAGTTTTTATCATAAATGGGTGTTGAATTTTGCCAAAAGCTTTTTCTGCATCTATTGAGATGATCATTTGGTTTAATTTGTTAATATGGTGTATCACATCGGTTGTCTTGCGTATATTGAAGAAACCTTGCATCCCTGGAATAAATCCCACTTGATCCTTTTAATGTGTTGTTGGATGCTCTTTGCTAGTATTTTGTTAAGGCTTTTGTATCTATGTTCATCAGTGATATTAGTGTATAGTTTTCTTATTTTGTGATATCTTTGTCTGGTTTTGGTATCAGGGTGATTGTGGCCTTGTAGAACGAGTTTGGGGGTGTTTCTCCCTCTACAGTTTTTTGGAAGAGTTTGAGAAGGGTATGTGTTAACTCTTCTCTAAATGTTTGATAGAATTCGCCCATGAAGCCATCTGGTCCTGGACTTTTGTTTGTTGGAAGATTTTTAATTGCATTTTCAATTTCATTACCTGTAGTTGGCCTGTTTATATTTTCTAATTCTTCCTGGTTCAATCTTGGAAGGTTGTACTTTTCCAAGAATTTGTCCTTTTCTTCCAGGTTGTCCATTTTATTAGCATATCATTGCTTGTATGATATCTTATGATCTTTTGTATTTCTGCGGTGTCAGTTGTAATCTCTCCTTTTTCATTTCCAGTATAATTGTTTTGAGTCCTCTCCCTTTTTTCTTTGATGAGTCTGGATAAAGGTTTATCAATTTTGTTTATCTTCTCAAAGAACCAGCTTTTAGTTTTATTGATCTTTGCTATTGTTTTCTTTGTTTCTATTTCATTCATTTCTGCTCTGATCTTTATGATTTCTTTCCTTCTACTAATTTTGGGTTTTCTTTATTCTTCTTTTCCTAGTTGCTTTAGATGTAAGATTGATTATTTATTTGAGATTTTTCTTGTTTCTTGAGGTGAGCTTGAATTGCTATGAACTTCCCTCTTAGAACTGCTTTTGCTATGTCCCATAGGTTTTGGATGATCGTGTTTTCATTGTCATTTCTTTCTAGGTAATTTTTGATTTCCTCTTTGATTTCTTCAGTGATCTCTTTGTTATCTAGCAGTGCACTGTTTAGCCTCCATTTATTTATATTTTTTACTGTTTCTCTCCTGTAAAGTGATTTCTAACCTCATAGCATTGTGGGTGGCAAAGATGCTTGATATGATTTCAATTTTCTTAAATCTTCCAAGGTTTGATTTGTGACCCAAAATGTGATCTTCTCTGGAGAACATTCCGTGTGCACTTGAGAAGAAAGTATGTTCTTCTGCTTTTGGGTGGAATGTCCTAAAAGTACCAATTAACTCTATCTGGTCTATTGGGTCATTTAAAGCTTGCATTTCCTCATTTACTTTCTGTCTGAATGATCTGTCTATTGGTGTAAGTGGCATGTTAAAGTCCCCCACTATTATTGTATTACTGTCAATTTCTCCTTTTATGGCTGTTAGCATTTGCCTTATGTATTGAGGTGTTCCTATATTGGGTGCATAAATATTTATAATTGTTATGTTTTCTTCTTGGATTGATCCCTTGATCATTATGTTCTGTTCTTTCCTATCTCTTGTAACAGTCTTTATTTTAAAGTCTATTTTATCTGATATGAGTATTGCTACTCCAGCTTTCTTGTGATTTCCATTTGCATGGAATATCTTTTTCCATCCCCTCACTTTCAGTCTGTATGTGTCCCTAGGTCTGAAATGGGTTTCTTGTAGACAGCGTATATAAGGGTCTTGTTTTTGTATCCATTCAGCCAGTCTCTGTCTTTTTGTTGGAGCACTTAATCCATTTACTTACATTCAAGGTGATTATCAATATATATGTTCCTATTACCATTTTCTTAATTGATTTGGGTTTGTTTTTGTGGGTCTTTTTTTTTCTCCTTTTGTGTTTCTTACTTAGAGAAGTTCCTTTAGCATTTGTTGTGGAGCTGGTTTGGTGGTGCTGAATTCCCGTAGCTTTTTCTTGTCTGTAAAGCTTTTGATTTCTCCATTGAACCTAAATGAGATCCTTGCTGGGTAGAGTACTCTTTGTTGTAGGTTTTTTCCTTTCATCACTTTAAATATGTCCTGCCACTCCCTTCTGGCTTGCAGAGTTTCTTCTGAAAGATCAGCTGTTCGCCTTATGGGGATTCCTTTGTGTGTTATTTGTTGCTTTCTCCTTGCTGCTTTTAATATTTTTTCTTTGTATTTAATGTGTGATAGTTTGATTAATATGTGTCTTGGCATGTTTCTCTTTGGGTTTATCCTGTATGGGACTCTCTGGCTTCGTGGACTTGATTGACTATTTCCTTTCCCATGTTAGGGAAGTTTTCGACTATAATCTCTTCAAATATTTTCTCAGTCCCTTTCTTTTGCTCTTCTTCTTCTGGGACCCCTATAATTCGAATGTTGGTGCATTTAATGTTGTCCCAGAGGTCTCTGAGCCTGTCCTCAATTGTTTTCATTCTTTTTTCTTTATTTTGCTCTCCAGCATTTACTTCCACCATTTCCAGCGGTTACTTCCACCATTCTATCTTCCAGGTCACTTATCCATTCTTCTGCCTCAGTCATTCTGCTATTGATTCTTTCTAGAGTGTTTTAAATTTCAGTTATTGTGTTGTCCATCACTGTTTGTTTGCTCTTTAGTTCTTCTAGTTCCTTGTTAAATGTTTCTTGTATTTTCTCCATTCTGTTTCCAAGATTTTGGGTCATCTTTATTATCATTACTCTGAATTCTTTTTCAGGTAGGTTGCCTATTATGTCTTTGTTTATATGGTCTTATAGGTTTTTACCTTGCTCCTTTATCTGTAAAGTATTTTTTTATCGTTTCATCTTTTTTTTTTGATGGGTGGGGCTCTATTCCTCTCGTACTGATTGTTTGGCCTGAGGTGTCCAGCACTGGAGTTTGCAGGCAGTTGGAGAGAGCCGGGTCTTGGTGCTGAGATGAGGACCTCCAGGAGGCCTCACTCCGATTAATATTCCCTGGGGTTTGAAGTTCTCTGTTAATCTAGTGGTTTGAACTCAGAGCTCCCACCACATGAGCTCGGGCCGGACCTCTGGCCTGGGAACCAAGATGCCACAAGCTGTGTGGTGTGGCAAAAAAAGAAAAAAAAAGAGAAAGAAAAGGAATAAAGGAGTGGTACAATAACAAAGAATAATACACAAAATAAAATTAGAAAGATAAAAAATATATTAGGAAAAATAAAAATACAATTGAAACAACTGCAACACAGTAAAATGAAACCACACCAGAGGGAAAAAAATACGGGGCGGGGGGAACAAGCCAAAAGGAGAGAACAATAACAAAGTATAAAGAATAAAACAAAATTAGAAAAATAAAAGATTTATTCATAAAAATAAAAATGAATCAGCAACAATGAATCCACTGGGTAAAACAGAACCCCAATCTCAAAGATGAAAAAAAATAATAAAGCCTTGGCTGTGGGGGCAGAGTTTAGGTGGGGGTGGAACTTAGGCAGGGGTCGGGGTTTTGGGTGGGACAGGACCTAATCGGGTGGTGGTGCGACATTTGAGCGTGGGGTGAGGCCTAGTCTCAGAGCCCATGCAGCTGCGGCCGGAAAAGGCCCTGGGGGCGGGGCCTAAGTGGGTCATTGTTCAAGCGTGGGGCGGGGCCTCTACTTAGGACCTGTGTGGAAGGGGAGTGGCAGGACATGGAAGGAGGGCCTCTGGAGTGTGGAGTTACAGTGTTTGGAGGTGGGGCCCTGAGTGAGGGTGTGTGGGTGGGGTTTAGGCCCAGCGTGTTGGAGGGGGTCTCAGAGCGGGTCTCCGAGTGTAGAGGTGGGGCCCTGGGTTGGGGGTTAGGGGCAGGGCTTGGGCTCTGCCTGGCAGGAGGGAAGCTCTGAGGGCAGAGGATTAAGCCCAGGAGCCCAACAGGTTCCCCGGTGCCTAAGTGGACAGGGAAAGCACTAGCCCCGTTCCCTTCGGTTCCTTCGCTCCCCTCCCCCACCGTGTCCCCCAGGGTCTCCCCCATCACTGCTGGACCCCTAACCGTGGGTGGGTCCCGCTGGGTGTAGGAACTCATCCCCTCCCCCAGCCACCCCTCAGGGGTGCCGGGCCCAGAGATCTGGCTTTTACTTTTGCTCCCCCTTCCCTCCCTCCCTCTCCTTCAGGACCCGTGTGGCTGGAGGGGCCCTCGGTGGGCAGAGGATCAGGCCTGGGATCTCAGCAGGTTCCTGGGGGTCTACCTGGGCAGGGGAAACCTGGCCCCGCTCCCTTTTGATCCTCTGCCCTCCCAGTGGTCCCCCAATTTCCCCCTTCGGGTGTGGGATCCCTTCCCCTCCCCCAGCCACCCCTCAGGGGTGCCAATGTTGTCCCACCTCCACTTCTCCTCCCCCTTCACTACCCCCATGGTCCACGTCCTACCCGGTCGCTTGAGGTTCCTTCCTTCCCCTTAGGTGTCCATGTTCCCCCACGGGTGCCTGGTAGGTGCCCTAGTTGTGCGGAGACGCGAATTCCACATCCTCCTCATACGCAATCTTGACTCCGCCCCCCAGTCCTTGATTTTAACTGAAATGATTTTAGTGCCTCATCATTTAAGAGGACAACTCTCATTAGATTTTGTTGAACAGCTTTCCTTTTAAGAGTTTTCTGCCTTTGCAGTGTTTTACTCAGAGTATCTGCTAAATGTTATCAAATGACTTCATATGATAAAGGATTTGCTGTTATAGGTATTAGTATAAAGCATGTTGATAAGTTTTCTAATGTTGAACCATACTTGCATTTCTCAGTGCATCATTACCATCTTTATTAGACTTTGGAATTAAAGATTTTCTGGCTTCATGATATTACTGGGGGGCTCTTTATTTTATCCTATGACAGAATAGTTTAAATAGCTCTAGAGTTAAAGGTTACATTAAAATCAACCGTCAGTTTACCTGGCTTTGGCATCTTTTTTGAATAGTAGACTTTTTATCCAGCTTTCCTATGGGAATTGATCCATTCACATGTTTCACCCTTTCTTGGCTCCTTTTCCATTCCTTGGGGGCTGAGGCTTTGCTCGGAAGTACCCATTCCTGGTCATGGTTCTTTTGGGCCCTGGGACCCAGTTTTGTGTTTCACATGAGTGCAGTTGTCCTGGGGCTTTAGGAGCAACTGGCCCAGGAGGTGAAGGTACATGAGCTTGAGGAGAGGACAGTCCAGTTTGGCCCCAGCTCTCCAAGTCTTTTTCTCTTTTTGTTTTACTAGTTCACATCTTTGGAGTGTTGCCCGCCTACATAGCAACTCCATCCCATCTGACAATACAGCTTGTCCTACTTTAGACATTCACAAGACCAGGGAAGAAATTATATTTGGGGTAACAGGAAATCTGGAATAACAGTGAATTATTAGAATGTTTAAAAAATAAAGAGCTCATTTGTCCCCACCCCTATCGTACCTCTATGTCCCTTTGTCGTCTTCTGTTATGGCTTTAGTTGTGTGGGTTGTCCTGGGAAATAATTAGGAAACTAATTAGTTACGTAATTACAATATATGTGTGATGAGACCCACAAAATGTGTCCCATAGTTTTATTGGGGAGGAAGAAAATGTCCTCTAAGTTCTTCTGGCTGGTCTAAGAGTAAAATGTACATGAGACAGATTAACAGGAGAAAATAAACAAAATTTAATAATATGTATACATGGGAGAGACCCAGGAAAACTGAGTAACTTGCTAAAATGGTCAAAGCCCTCATCTTAAATACCGTCTTCAGCTAAAGATGAAAGAGGATGTTGGGAGTAGTGGCTTGGAAATTCAAAGGGGGTGAAGGCAATTCACATGGAGATGGAAAAGCAAATGTTGGTAAACAAATATTTGCTGGGACAGTGGGACACAGAATGGACTTTGGCCTCTGGGCTGTGCCAGTTCCCCCACACCCCCACCCCTCACCCCAGTTCTTTGCAGACATCCTTCCTTGCTGATAACTCTGTTCCAAGGACAGTCCCTTTATCTCAGATTTTTAGGCAGCTTGGGGGGAGGTAAAAAGAAAGACCTTCTGGGCTTCCCTGGTGGTGCAGTGGTTGAGAATCTGCCTGCCAATGCAGGGGACATGGGTTCAAGCCCTAGTCTGAGAAGATCCCACATACCGCAGAACAACTAAGCCCATGCACCACAACTACTGAGCCCGCGTGCCACAACTACTGAGCCTGCGTGCCACAACTACTGAAGCCCACCTGCCTAGATCCCATGCTCCGCAACAAGAGAAGCCATGACAATGAGAAGCCCGTGCACCACAACGAAGAGTAACCCCTGCTCGCTGCAACTAGAGAAAGCCCACGCGCAGCAACAAATATCAACGCAGCCAAAATTAAATTAATTAATTAATTAACTAATAAGAAAAAATGTAAGACGTTCTGTGTCTTCAAAATAATCAGCCTAAATTAATCCTCATGCCAAAGAGACATATTTGGGGGTGGTGCGTGTGCAAACTGTTCTGCTCTACAGTTTCTTTGAGACATTCTTATTGTCTGCATCTATCATGCTTTGCCTGTGTCCTTGAAACATACCACCATGATATTGTTCTAGGACGTATCAATTTTCTGTGAATGTCTTTGGTTAGATTTCTATTAGCATAACCATAAATAAGCTTTTGAAGGGAAATTTCTCCTTTTTTAATAATGACTAAAATTGTTTTTATATAATAATAATGTTAACTGAAATAATTAGTAATTTATTTTTGTATTATTAAAGAGATATATATCTGGAGTTGAATTTACAGATATATTTAGAAAGGATGAACAAATACTAAAAAGTTTTTATTATTTGGTATAATCTGCAACTGATTAAGTTTTTCTATTCTTTGTTGAAACTTGTCTTAAAACTAAATTGTATTTTTGCATCATTTTATGTGCCTGAGAGAAAAGGAAAACAGCCCCTAGGTAAGCATCCAAGCACCATCTGCCTGCTTAACTTCTACTCACAGACTATTTTTCTGTTTTAGAAATTATTTAACATGGAGAATGAGTGTATATAAATATTTAAGAGTGGATTTACATATGCCATAAAACTGGAGAACAAACTGGTGATGCAATCAATATTTGTTCTATTCTTTTATTGACTGAACAGAAAACAAAACTAAGGGAAGTGACCCACCCTTACAGGGAAGTTGTCCAAAGTTGGCAAATAGAAGTAGGATAGATCTCTGGAATGTTCCATGTGTTCTGTAGAGCCTGGCTTCATTCCCACCCCCTGCCGCCTGCCTTAAAACATTTACACGTATATTATGGCAATAAAAAATAAATTAGAAAACAAGAGAACAACACTCTACTATTTCCTATCAATAAACCATCCACTGTCTTCATTTTTCTGTTCTCTTCTAGTCTCTTTCCCCATACATCCTGCAATTTAGAGTGTCATTATAATAGTTTGGATACAACTCTGCAAGCTGTGCAGGGAAAGGAGTGGAGAGGGACAGGGGAGGGAGGGAGGGAGGGAGAGACGGGACAGGTGTTGGATGGAACACAGTGTTGTGTCGATTCCTGGCATGCTTGTAGCTTCCGCACCCCCAGGCTGCAGTTGAAGAGATTAATGTGGAACCCTAAAGCCATGAGATCAGAATTGTCTCATTCTAGAAGCACAGGCAAAAAATTATTAAAAGGAAACTGATTCTCTACTTTAATTCCTAAAAGGGAATTAAGGCAATTTATAAGCTTCATCTACATCTCTTTCCTGTCTGAATTTTCCTCCCCCTTACCTGCTCAGAAGCAGCAAGCCAACCCAAGGCTCAGTCCTCTCAACACGCCTTCAAGTGTTTTATGGCACCCCCTCCCTGCCCCCCCACCCCGACCTTGTAACCTGGACTTTGTGTCCCTCATTGTGCTAGTCTGGGCCCTCTTGAGTCAGAGATGCCAAGACAGGATTAGACAGGCAAGAGATTTTCAAAAAGAAACATCTTTGAGGAAATGAAGAGGGAGGCCAGGGAGGTGTCTGACCTTGAGGAGAGAGGGAAGAATGGTAAGTCAGGTGATCCATACCCTCAAGCAGAAACCTGGTCCAGGGAGACTCCTCCCAGATCAGAGGCCGAACATCAAAGCAAGGCCCTGCCATGGAGAAGCAGATCAGGCTGATGGATGCGTGACCAGTGCCCTAGGGATCCAAAAAGAGAAACTCATGTGCAAAAATAAATGTACTGAAAGAAATATACTAAAAGAAAGGGGAAACAAAGTTGGAATAAAAGGTAATTTAGGTTCTCAAAATAAACGTTGGAAAGAATGATCTATCTATGAAATTAGATTTAAAGTAATTCAGGGAGATTAGGAAAGCTAATGAGAAAACTAAAATTTTATTTTCCAGTGTTTAAAAATTGCAGTGGAGAAGTGAAGTGAGTTAGCTCAGAGGTGTGGACATGGCAAATGGTGTAAAGATGGAAAGGAAAACGACAGAGAAGTCGGGAAGAGCATGAAATCTCACTTCCTAAATGAGACGTCAGAACAGTGAACAGATTGAACACAAATTAACAACAGAAAAAATGTTCTTAGTTAGAGACTTTTGAGTCTGTTAATAGAAATGCCTCACCAAGCATCAGTGAAAAGCAGTGAAAAGAGTCCAGTATGTAGACGTAAAGTAGTTCATGTTTGAATTTATGTAGTAAAGAAAGAAAGAGTCCAACAAAGAAGAGAAAGTCTTACTGGCCTTGGATCTGTCCTGTGCAGAGGAGAGAGCAGTGGCCAGCAATCCCCCAGAGCCTGATGGTGAGAAAAGCACTTTGATGCTGTAGGGGTTAGGACAGCCAGCTCTCAGGAGAGAGGTGAACTGCAGACAGAATTGTTAAGCAAAAGGGAATCAGAACTTGGAGGTTTGGAACATTCTCAGCCTATCCAGTGTTTCAGAAAATTAGAAAGATTGTTCTAAAGAGAATACTAGGGTTGCGGCTGAAAAACTATTTGATAAAGTGATCCTGGTGAGCCGTGGACTTAATCAGCCGTCTCAGCAGAAGCCGGGAATGGAGATGGGCTGAGACCAGCAGGAACATGGCCAGTTCGAACTAAAGGGACACAGAGAGCAGAATGAAGGAAGGGATTCTATACAACAAACCACAGAGCTAGTCAGCTGTGAATGTGTACTATCCTTCAAGGAAATCATTGTCTTAAATATTTCCATTTCTAAACAAGGATAAAAATAAATCAAGCAAAGATTCCAAAGGAGAGAAAAACAAAAAGTCCAAAAATAATACAGAAGTTAGTAGCTAGTAAAACAAATAGAAAAATAATGAGTTAGACAATTTAAAAAAATAGTTTTTGGTTTTATCAATTCTATCTTCGACCAAATCAATAAAATTATGACTGCTAACCAGTCAAATAAAGAAAAAGATGAAAACCACTGATTTTATAAAACTAGGGAAAATAAAGAGAAGATACTAGATGTGGAGCTGAATATAAAGGTATAGGAGAATACTTTGTGCAATTGGAACTTTTATTAATAAAAGAGGAAACTCTCAATGAAGCAGGCTATTTCTGGGTCTACTGAAAATGTCTCATAATTTTCTGTCCTGTGTGCCATAGGTTTTGTCTTCCCATAGAATCGAATTAGATAAAAATTATTGAACAACCTTCCTGCTAAGGGCAAGTTTCTCTTACTTGAGCAGCCTGGGTTTCATGCCCAGGAGGTCACTTCTGTTCCCAAGTCTGCGGCTCCTTCCAAAGTCACGTGTTGGCAGCTCTGGGGTGGACTTGATGAAAGTATAACTGGCAGTTCTGCTTCCTGGGTCTTCTCTCCTTTTCCTTTTTCTATCTGAGAGCCAGCTGTTAAATGCCTTCCAGACCATCACTAGATCTCCTTTCTCCTCTTTCCTCCTTAGGTTGAATCCTGGCTCATGTGACATAACAGGCAATGCTTGCTTTACTTTTCCTTATTTGTTCACAATAACTTAGGGTTGATCCATGTTGTCAGCTCTGCAGCTGTGGTCTAGACACTCACTGATTTCCCAAATCCAGTTCTTGTTCAGATATCAATTTATTTGTTGAAGAAGGCTAGGAAAACTGTGGTTTCAATACATTTTATTCTATTATGAGTATAGATTCTGTTCTAATTCATAACATTATTACTGATTGCAAAGCTTACCATTCAGAATTGATGAGACCCTCTCGGCCTTTGTACAAGCCCAATATGAGGGGAGTCCGACCAATCCAGGAGCCATCTTGGGGGTGACTCAGAAGCTCATCCTAGTGCCTGGATGGCCGGGATGTGCGGACAGGCCAGCTATGTCACTGTCCACATGCGGAATTGCAAGGGAGACCAGATGTCCACGGCCCGTGTACCTTTTGTTGCTGCTGCTGCATCATGGTGGGCTGCTCCCTCATTTCTGATCTCACAATGTTCACTTCACATTCACTGCTGACCTTGTGTATGTTTCAGGTGACTTTTTAGATATGTCAACTGAGAAAAATGCACAACCTAAAAGTTCGAATTATGCTTTATTTGGCAGACATTCCCAGGACTTGAAGCCTGGAAGGTAGTAGCATCTAAGATAGCTCTGAAGGATGGCTCTGAAGAGGTAATGGGGGAGCCAAAAGTAGGGATCTTTGCAACAAAGACCAGGCAGTTGGAACATCAAAAGATGACTATTTAAAGAAAACCAGCTATCTCAGGTTAAGGAATTTAGTGCTTTTCTATGTATGGGAAGATGCAAGAGTCTGGGCTCACTGAAATCATTCCTTTGATACACACCTTGACTACCTAGGGCCAGTAGCCTGTTTTTCTCCATCCTGAATTCCCCTCAAGGCCCATAGTCTGGGGTGGCCACAGTGGCTGATGGCTTGGTGGCCCCAACATTCATTGTTTACTGGAAGGGCACATGACATTTTTTGGTCCACAGATATATTAATGGCATTTGGAAAAAGGCTATTTCCTGGAGCTGCCATTTCTTCCATTTTCTCAGGATGCTACTTAGGCTTCTATTTTTTTTTTTCTTGCGGTACGCGAGCCTCACTGCTGCGGCCTCTCCCGTTGCGGAGCACAGGCTCCGGACACGCAGGCCCAGCGGCCATGGCTCACGGGCCCAGCCGCTTCACGGCATGTGGGATCTTCCCGGACCGGGGTACAAACCCGTGTCCCCTACATCGGCAGGGGGACTCTCAAGCACTGTGCCACCAGGGAAGCCCTAGGCTTCTATGTTGAAGGTTAAATTTGATGACGTGCTATAGTATTGAATAAAGCTAGGTCTAACTACCAGAGTAAGGTGATGAATCATTTAAACATTCTGGCAACAGCGCCACTGTTTCCCCACATAGGTGAATGTTTGTGCCTTGTGTGCGGGGATCAGAGGGAAGCACAGACTGCAGAAGAAGATGGAAGACGCTGGCAGAATCTGGGAGCTCGGGCATTACACTGACCCTTGAAGGAGGAGGTCCCAGGAGCTGAGACCTAGAGCCATCAAAGGGGAGGAAACCAGGAGGCAGCTGCAGGGTGGTAGCCTGGATGGAATATGGGGACACACACGGGCATCCCTGTGGACACTGCTTACACCCTGAGAATGAACAGTGTGTCCCAGGAGCTCCAAGGCTCCCACACCGGCTTTCCACAGTGACCACTAAAACTGTATTGGGAGAAATGGTCTAAATTGGAAATAAATGAAAAACTTGATTTACATGTTTTAAAAATATTCCATTTGAATTCAAGAAGCCTTAGTAGGCCTTTGGCAACAGCAAATGGGTGCCCTGTGGTCGTCATTCACACTTGCAATTTTGAAACAGGCGGGCCAGCTGTCATGTTAGATTGTACCAGAAACACTTGAGAGACAAATCCATGCTTTTGCAAAAGGTAGTCTAATGTACAATCTCAATTCTAATCTCTTGATATTTCTAGGTTTCAGCTTTCCCATCTCTGTGTTGAGGGAGTCTGAATAAAAGATCTCCGAGGTCTAATATCTGTGGTGCAAACGTTCTCCACCTCAATTTTCCCCCCCGCATCTCATGTAGAAACAAAGGGAGGGTAAGCAAAGCAAAGCAAGACTCTGAGTTCCTAGCAATAAAGAGCCACATACATTTACGCTATACATATAATTATCCTAATAATTGTTGGTCAGATGTACTTGCTATAAACTGTGAAATTGAATCCTGATATAAATTATATTTTTACATAAATGGATAGACAACACATGCAAAATTGTGTTTAATTTGCTAAGGATAGAACCAGCAGGAAGACAAAAGAGCCTGTTCAAATACAGGGATGCATAGAATCATCCAGGAAATGAATGCATATAGGAGATTGCTAAATTCCATAACCTGCTGTCTGACTTTTTATAGATCAATAAATCCATAGCATCTTTGAGTCACCATCTCCACTTGCCTAAACAGTGAAAACATCTGATCAATTTTTACAGGTTAACATCCTATCTTACAGGGCTACTTCTCATCTTCTCCTTTCTCACTTGGGAATTGTTAGTGTCAACTGAAAAAAAAATGCACAACCTTGGGCTTCCCTGGTGGCGCAGTGCTTGAGAGTCCCCCTGCCGATGTAGGGGACACGGGTTTGTGCCCCGGTCCGGGAAGATCCTGTGCTCCACAACGGGAGAGGCCACAACAGTGAGAGGCCCGCGTACCGCAAAAAAAAAAAAAAAAAAA
>NW_006797412.1:127276-186687 GCF_000442215.2 Lipotes vexillifer | reverse complement strand
AAAAAAAAAAAAAAAAAAAAAAAAAAAAAAAAAAAATTGCACAACCTAAAAATTGAGAATTCTGCTTTATTTGGCAGACGAAACTGAGGACTTAAGCTCAGACTGGCTCTCAGATAGCTCTGAGGGACTGCTATGAAGAGGTAAGGGTGGGCCAGGATATAGCGGGGTTTTTGCAACAAAGACCAGTAGTGGGAACATCAAAAGATTACTGTTAAAGAAAACCAGACATCTCAAGTTAAGGAATTTAGCGCTTTTCTACGTATGGGAAGATGCAAGAGTCTGGGCTCACTGAAATCATGACTTTGATGTGCACCTCAGCTACCTGGGGCCAGTGTCCTGTGTTTTCTCATCCTGAGTCCCCTCAGGGTGCACCGCTGGGGTAGGCTGCAGTGGCTGACAGCTGGATTGAGGGCATCCTGTTTCCATGCTGAGTTCCCTCAGGGCTCACCGTCAGGGCCGCTGTAACGTGATGACTTGATGGCTGCAACATCCTTTGTTTACTGATGTTGCAGTGACATTTTTCATTCACACCATGGTGGACTGTGTGGAAAAACTCTCCCAGTGAGATCAACTCTAAGGTTTGGATAAAATATACATGCAGTTTTTTTTTTTTTAAATGGCTTGAAGATATCAGAGTGCAAAGGACCTGGAGGTCTAGCTGTCAGAGAAAAGGCAGGCTCACTGAGCTAAGCTCCATACTCACCTACCCAGTGTTTGCTCAGGGCATTTGCAGGATCTAGAGCAGGGACAGATGTCCTGCGGAAAGCCATAGCCCAGGGTGGCAGCTTCTGGCTGAGCTGGGAGGTGGAAGGTGGTGTTGGGGCTGCCAGGGAGGCTGGGAACTGAGAGGGAGGCTGCATTTGAGAAGAGGAGGGAACCACAAAGAAGTGAGGCCAAAATTCTTCATGTAATTTTCCTACAAGGCATTTGCAGACTGCGAAGCTGTAATGTGCCAGGCAAGAGAAGCAGAACCCGAGCAGAAAGCAGCAGCTGGGTGGCTGGAGCTTGCAGAGACCTGCCAGGACTACAGTGCTCAAGAGAGCATGTGGAGGGCCCCCAGCAAACAGCAGGAGTTTTCAACCAAGACTTCAAGAAAGGCTGTGCCCTAGGAGTGAGCTGGGGGCTGGAAAAGACCAACCCGAGCAAAGCCTCAAATGCATTCGCGGCCAGATCACTGTAGCCCTCCTGTACTCTGTCAGCCAAAAGGCTCTATCCAGGGCCTGTACAATGTTGCTTTCACAGTATCTGTTATTTAATTCAAAATTGCCAGGCAAGCCAAGAAATACCAAATGACCCAAAACCAAGAGAAAAGCAAAATAGGAAATGAGAGACTCACAGGTTATCAAGATATGGTGACTATTTCAGAAGTTTTTTAAAGTAACAGATTAACATGCACAAGAAGACAAGAAAAGTTGGAGAAATTCACTGAGAACTGGGCTATACTGAAAAAGTTGAAACTGAAAACTGCAATAACAAATTAAGAATTCAGTAGACGGTTTGCTAAAAAGACGAGGCAGAGCAGAAGCAGGTATCACTGATCTAGAAGACGAATGCTGGGCTCCTGGCTGCCTGGGTCTCCCTCGCTGCCCTACTGTCCTGCTGTGCTGGGCTCTTCTTCAGTGCTTAGCCCCTGATGGGGGGAGAGGAGGTGCCCCCAGGCACCCACTTAGGCCTCTCTTCATTAACGCCTTGTCTTCTTGTGGCTCCACCATTCCGTGTAAAAATCTAAAGCATGTTGGCAATTTACCCTTCTGTGTAGCCATGGCAGTTTTAGTTTCATTGTGTCAATTCATTATTTAATTCTAAAACTGTAACTCAGTTGTACATGCCCTGAGTTCCAGCTCTGTGCTGCGTGCAGCGCTAGACGCTGTGATGACCCTCCCTCCTCCCTGGCGGGGAGACCCTGAGGGCCCCTGAGGGTGGCACTGTGACAGGCAGCTCTGCCGGAGACACAAGAGCACCCAGGAGGGACGCTTAATTACATATGTCCCCGCAGGTTCAGGCTAGGTTTGGAATTTGTGAGCCTCAGCCCAATTTATTGTCAGGTCAGTGGACACATGATATCATGGGCTGGATTGTGCTGGTGTCAACTGAAGAATAGAAAAAAAGCACAACCTAAAAGTTGAGAGTTACGTTTTATTTGGAGGACAGCACTGAGAACTTAAGCCCGGGACGCAGCCTCTCGGGTTGCTCTGAGGGACTGCTCCAAAGAGGTAAGGGGGAGTCAGGATATATAGGGGTTTTTGCAACAAAGACCAGGTAGTGGGAACATCAAAAGATTACTGTTAATTAAAGAAAACCAGGCATTTCAACTTAAGGAATTTAGAACTTTTCTATGCATGGGAAGGTGCAAGAGTCTGGGCTCACTGAAATCATCCCTTTGTTCTGCACCTCAGCTACCTGGGGCCAGCACACTGCTTTTCTCCATCCTGGAGCCCCTCAGGGTGCACCATTGGTGGGGTGGCTGCAGTGGCTGACTGCTGGAAGGCATCCTGTTTCCATCCTGAGTTCCCTCAGGGCTCACCGTCAGGGCCGCTGTAACGTGATGGCTTGATGGCTGCAACATCCTTTGTGTACTGATATGGCAGCGACATTTTTTCACTCACACTGGTAACTAGGGCAAAACTGGGGGCTTGACACAGACTCTGCATTTCGGGAGACTGGATGTGGGGCTCCTAAGGGGATGAGAGACCTCCTTGGTGTTGAGTCCCCCGCCAGCACCTCGGGTCCTGGGCTGGGCCTGATACAAGCTATTCTGACACTGTGAGTCAGTCACTGTGCAGGTGATGTGAACGACAGGTAGGGACTCCTTGCTCTGAAGTCAGAGCAGCACAGAAAAGTTCAGGGTAGCCAACGCCCCTCAACTGCCTGCTTGAACAACTGTTCCTCAGGGAAAAAGGCATTATATGCTGTGTTCATTTTGAAATTAGCCATTTTTTGCCTGAGCGTCATTGAGTAATAGCCAGACCAGCAATAGAATTTAAGGTATCAATAATTAGTTATGAGCCATGTGACTTGGACTAATGTTTATTCCTTCTAAATCTCATTTCCATTTATAAAATTCTTCTGCATGCATCATATTTTTTAAAGTACCATATAAATATCAGATATTATAATTAGATTAATTAAGATTAAAAACTGCTTCTCTCTATTCCCCTACTTACTAATGAAGTCATGTATATATATATATATATATATAGTATATATATATATATATATATATATATATATAGCCCCCAAGTCTATAAATTTAAAGTAAGTGTTTCATGAAAATGAAAATACAACTACAACACATCAAAACTTATGAGACCACAGCTAAAGTAGAACTGAAAGAGAAATTTATGGAACTAAATGCTTACATTAGAAAAGAGGAAAATTCTCGAATCAGTAATGTAAATCACCAACTCAAGAAACTAGAAAAAGAAAATCAGGGACTTCCCTGGTGGTGCAGTGGTTAAGAATCCACCTACCAGTGCAGGGGACAGGGGTTCGAGCCCTGGTCCGGGAAGATCGCACATGCCGCGGAGCAACTAAACCTGTGCACCACAGCTACCGAGCCTGTGCTCTAGAGCACACACGCCGCAACTACTGAGCCCACACGCTGCAGCTACTGAAGCCCACAATGTTCACATGCTTCACAACAACAGAAGCCACCACAATAAGAAGCACATGAACTGCAACCAAGAATAGCCCCTGCTTGCCGCAACTAGAGAAAGCCCATGCACAGCAACAAAGACCAAGGCAGACAAAATTAAATAAATAAATAAATAAATAATTTATAAAAAAGAAAAAGAAAAGCAAACAAACTGAAAGTAATAGAATAAAATAGTAACGATAAAAACAAAACAAGTCAATAAAACTGCAAACAGAAATTCAGTTGTCAAAATTAATGAAATAAAAAGCTGTTTTTTTTAAAGATCAACAAAACTGATAAACCCTAAATACAACACAGGAAAAATAATAGAGAAGATGCAAATTACTAATTTTAAGAATAAAACAGGAGATGTCATTACAGTTCCCACAGAAATTAAAAGGATAATAAAAGAATACTAACAGTTCTACACACATAAATTTAACAGTTTAGAGGATATGAACCAACTCCTTGAAAAATATGAGCTGCCTCAACTTACCCAATATGAGACAGATAATCTGTATGAAAGCTACTAAGGAAATTGAATTCATAATTTTAAAAGTCCCCTCAAAACTCCAGGTCCTGATGTTTCCATTGGAGAAAAATACCAGACATTTAAAGAACTAATATCACTTCTATAAAATCTTCCAACAAGAGAAGAGGAAGAAATAATTCCCAACCCATTCTATGAAGTCAGTACCAACCTGATACCAAAACTAAATGAAAGACAATATTTTAAAAAGTACAAACCAATATCTTTAATAAATAAACAGCATTTCTTAACATTTCTTATTAGCAAATCAAATACATCAATATATAAAAAGAATTTTATGTTATGACCACAAGGGATTTTTTTTTTCCAGGAATGCAAAGTTGGCTCAAAAGTCAATCAGTAGGATTTCCAGTCACCTCTCCATCCTAAAAACAAGTAAAAAGCTCAACAAATGGAAAAATCGGTGACACTTCTTAGATCCATCAGAGAAGTAAGGTCACAAAGCAAACTGAATGTCCCTAAAATTTGGAGATACGTAGAGACAGATGTAGAGAATCAAACTCACCAGAGCAGAGACCTCCATGCGAATCAGCGCCGGGGCAGGAAAACCTAACCCGTACGCGGCGAATTTCTGAGAGTCAAAACCCCCGGGGGCCCCAGACATGGAGGGTCCTCACAGTTACGTGAACTTTGACATCTTTTGACAGAAGAAGGGTGTACGTATCCTTTCTGAAATATTTCAGAACCTTCTGTTCTTTTAAAAAAGTTCTGATCTCAGGAGAAACTTGACTAGAGCCTAACCTGTTGAGGTTTTATCCAAGCGCAATTGAAGTGGGGGAAGGGAAATACCCAACTCCAGCCCCCGGAGCCATCCATACAACCAAGGGGGAAGGTGGGGGGCTAAGAAACACTTGTGAAGCTCACAGTCCAGAAGCAAATACGAAAAGGTTAAGACCTAATTATGGGACTGAGAACCCTCCCTCCACCTTGCTGTCAGGGTTACTAAAGTTCTATTTAGAGTAGTTCCTCTTCCCCAGTGCATCATGGGTGACCATTCAAAACGAAATTAACGAGGTACACTAAGAGGCAAAAAACAAACAAACAAACAGTTTGAAGAGACCAGAACCAGAGTCAGATAGGACATGTTGGAATTATCAAACCAGAATTTTAAAGTAATTATGATTGAGAATGCAAATAAACTGACTGCTGATTGGAATGTAAATTTCATAGTTACTCTGGTAAACAGTTTGGCAGTTTCTCATAAAACTGAACCTACAACTGCTGTAGGCTCCAGTAATTGCACTCCTGGGCTCTCATCTCAGAAAAATGAAGATTATGTTCACACAAAACACATACGTGAATTTTTATAGCTGCTTTATCCTTGATAGCCAAAAAACTGGGAAAAAATCCAAAATGTTCATCAGTAGGTGCATGGATAAAGTGGGGTCCATCCATAGCATGGAAACAAATTCTCTGTAAAAGGAATGAGCCATTGGTACTTTTGACAACTTGGCAAGGTCTCAAGGGTATTATGCTGAGTTTAAAAAGCCAACCTCAGAATTCACTTACTGTTCCATTCCACATATATAACATCCTTTTAATGACAAAACTATAGATATGAAAAGGATAGTGATTTCCAGGGTTAAGGTTGAGCAGGTGGGGAGGGTGATAACAGTGACTCTAAACGGAGGCATGAGGGTGATCTTGGTGGTGATGGAGCAGTTCTGGATCTTGGTCTGGTGATGGTCACACAAAACTATGCATATCATAAAATGACACAGGTGTGCACACACCCACTGTACCTGTCAGCTCCTCCCACTGGTTTTGTGCTATAACTATGTAAGATGTAACTTGGGAAAACTGAGTGAAAAGCACACGGGTTCTCCCTGTAGTACCAACTTCCTGGTTTGACTGGAATCTATAACTTCAAAATAAAAAAATTTTAAAGTAATATGGTTCATAGGAAAATAATGTGTGTGTGTGTGTGTGTGTGTGTGTGTGTACATACACATATTCAGAGGGAGTTGGGTACAAGAGTCTCATAATTTGGTTAATTTATAGGAACATTGCTTTTAAGATGGAAGATTTAGAAATTTTCAGTAATTGGAATCTGTTTTAGAAATATTAATAGGTTGTAGAAATTATATTTTAGTGAAATGTTCATAATTTACCAAACACTTTTATGTGGTTTTGATTCAAAAAGAATTTACAAAGTACAGGAGCAGTAACTGTGTTGAAATATATCATAAGTAAATATTTGAAGCAGGAAGAAACAGCAACAGTGCATATAATTCTAAAAGTCATGTGAATAACCCTCTACTCAGACTAAAATCATTTTAGATGAAGAAAGCTTATTTTTCTTCTTTTTTTAAATTGCAGTATAGTTGATTTACAGTGTTGTGTTAGTTTCAGGTGTACAGCACAGTGATTCAGTTATATATCTCTGAAGAAAGCTTATTTTATAAATTTTTCAAGGGTCGACACTTGTACCACCTAACTCTGTGTTACTGATACGACCACACAGAGAAAAGAGTTACGTGACTTTTGAACAAAACGCACGAATTTGGAACACAGTTCCCTCTCCCCTCCTGTCAGTCTTGCCACATCAGACAAAACTGTCCCCACGTGGTGTCCAAACCTACACAGACAGTTCTACGAGGGGTTAGGAAAGGGGTTATAACATAATCCAGATGCAGCAACGGTCAAAAATTTACAAATTATGTCACAGTAAAATCTTTCACCAGGGATAATTGCTCTTTTTTAATCACAGGCCTGGGACACAAATACCTGACAGTCCAGATGCTTGTAGCACCTTCGACCTGAGTTTAATCCAAAGTTGAGACTCAGTGAAGACCCAGAATCGGGGTTTCTTCTCACTATTCATTAAGCAGTAATGAGGAGATGACTTTATATATAAGTATTTTGAAAGCTTATGAAACAAACACTTTCTTATATGAGACAAACTGTAAATTGTTGCTTTCTACGTCTAGGATTAGGTGTTTAAATTATCTTTTTGAACACTTGGTGTTTTTGTTGGATTTTGCTTTTCTTCGTGAATACACATTTTACTAATACACTACCAGCACTTTCTTGTGAGCCTCACTTTACCATATCTCTTCCTTGCCTGAAGCAAATGATAATAAATGCTCTCAGCATTTAAGCATTTCGTATTCACGGCGGGGGGTTTGGGAGGCTGGTTTCCAAATGCCCACTGAGCTTTCTTGTGACGGGGACACAGGGGCGCTGCCTCACACGAGCCGTGTGTACGGATGTGGAGTGACCCCCTGGGACATATTTTTAAGTGAAAAAAGCCAAGTACGTAGAGTTAGGAGTATGCTACCTTTTATGAAAGAAAGACGAATCAATAATAATTTGCTTATTCTTTTAAAGAAAGTTACGCTAGGGGATACAGTAGAGTTAGTGAAGCTGGTCATCGCAGTGGCTGGGTGGGAGAACGCAGTGAGGCAAACGAGGCTCACGCTGTACACCACTGTTCATACAGCCACGTGGAGAGAAGGGCTGGGTGACTTCTGAACAAAGGGCACCAACTCTAAGAACTAAGAAAATCTTACTGTTAGTTAGGAATAGCACTTACGGTGTCATTTTAAAACTCTTTTACGTAACTGTGAGAGAGAGAGAATAGGTGAATATGCTAGTGATTTTAATAAACAAGAGTCTCAGTGGAAGACGAGGTACATAATTTAAAATCTAAGTAGAGTTAAGCAAAGAGTTAATAGGATCAATTACATAAATAAATATGTTCAATTTGAAGTGTTTCATTGTAAGAGAAAAGATGTACACATATAAAATCTATGAAGAAAGAATTATGAATCCTAATAATGTCAACTCACAATTTAAAACCTGTGCGTGTGTATGTGTGTGTCTCCACCTGTGCCCACTGAGAGGGGCTGGATGCAGTGACTCCCCAGTAATAATGAGCACTTGCAATAATCAGGCCTTGGATCCTCAATATTGCTCTCCATCAAAGGAATCTGGGCCCCTCGGAGAAAAGGCTGATTTCAGATGTGGGCAAAGTGAGCTGAAAATGCGTTGTTGGCACAGATGTGGCGGAGGCTGGTAGCAGCTGAAGGAGTGTGTCTGAAAGACACAGGGGAGTGGCCTAAAGCTGGGGCTACTCAAAAGCCAAATTGGGACAATTTGAATATAAAAAAGAATAAAGACTGTAGTGGTTGCAAGTCATTGAAAATGAAAGATCGAAAGTCCTACAGTGATATAGAAAATAGACATGTTAATACTAATAAAAACTCATTAGAAGTGACTACTACAATGACATAGATTAATTCAGGCAAGAGGGATAGGAACTGTTGAATAACTTGAGGGCAGAAGTGTACTATCTATTCTAGTTTAATCCTCAGGACCCCGGTGATGTATGGCATTCCCATTCTGCAGATGAGGCCAGTAAGGCTCAGAACAATGAAATCCCTTAGTCCAAGATCTCATAACTAGTAAGTAGTGGTACCAGATTTTGAATCCAGATTTTTCTGAAGAGGAGACAGGTAACTCTCCGTGAATATCTGCATCTAAAGGTACAGGTTTTCTGGGCAATTATGGAGTACCCTCTACGTGCAAAGCACACTGATAGATATTAGGGCAAATTAGAAGGCGATTGGACCCTCAAATCAAACTCTGAAAGAAACAAAAAGAAACAAAGAAAAAAGCACACCAAAGAGACCTGGTGTCAAATATCAAAGTCAGGGCATCCCAGGAGCCGAATGGGACCAGTGCTCACGGGGTGGGTCCCACCTGGAGCTGCTGCTGTGGCCCTTTGGCCTCTGATCTCACAGAGCCGAGGACACGGTCCAAGGCCAAGGAACGGGAGGTGGGCTGGGTGGGGGGTTTGGAGATCAGGGACCTCCTGTTGGCCTACAGGTGGGGAGGGTCTGGAGTTCAAGTATCCTGATTCACCAAAGCTGATGCAGGAGTGACTTTGGGACCTGAGAGGCAGTGGTTCCAGGCGTGTGAGCGTGAAGTGTCAGCAACCTGCAGAGACCACTGCCCTCTGAAAACCCAGGAGCAGTGCTCAACAGAGAAAACTGGGTTGATCTGTGTTTGGGCTCCTCCTCAGCTGGATGACTGTTAATGCTTCGAGGTCTTGGGGAGACAGGCGGGGGTCAGGGGAGGAACCTAGGGCAGGTCTGACTGGAGGGGCCCAAGGAAAGTGGAGCTCCTGGCGGGAGAAGGGGCGGTGCCCGGGGGTGAGGTCTCCAGTGCCACCTTCTGGAGCCCTGATCCTTGCCGTTTGGCTGACACAGAAGACAAAGCCACTGAAGCATGGGTTACTCTGCTTAGAGTTATTCTGACTAGAATTACAAAAAAGCCAGTTTTTATCCTAGAGTTTTGGTGGATTCATTTATGTTTTTTAATTTTGTAGATGAACATTTTTCATCTCTTTGATGACTTGATACAGTGTCATTGGGTGTGCTTTGGTGTGAGCACACTATCAAAGGCTGTAGAAGCAAAGGAAGGGAGGATGAGCCTGAGAGCCCTATGTTCAAGGCTGCGGTAAGGACCGATGTCTCCATTTCAGAGAAAGGTTTGGAGGCTGAGCAGTTGTTCCCATATGACTGTGTGGTATGAACTGTAGCACAGAAACCATTTGTTTCAACCGAAACAACTCACACTGGAAATCTCCCTGATAACCATTGCTTCGTGTCCTGGATTTTACATGGAGTAAGATGCACACATGGCACCTTGTTGGTGGAGAAGCTGGTAGGTGATGTTGATCAAGAATCGAGGGGTCTTCAGTTCTCAAGAAAAACTGTGGACCATGTACCCCTGGTTCATGCTGAGACAGTGCCTCTCAAAGCGTGGCCCCAGGCCAGCACCAGCATCACCGGGGCACTTGTTATCCAAGCAGATTCCCTGATCACAGCCCAAACCTGAGTCAGAAGTGCTAGGGGGTGGGACCACTAACCGGTGTTTCTAGAGCCATCCAGGTGGTTGTTCCGTAAGCTGACCTTTGAAACCTGCTCTAAAAGGTGTGGTGGTAACACTGGATTTATGTCACTTCAAGCAATTTGCTTGTTTCCGCTTTCTCTCCTGATAAGCCTGGTTCTCTGAAAGTCCCCATTAATCAAGTTTTTCTATGATTACTTGGAATTAATTGAATCAAACGATTACAGATCCAGCCCATGTAGAAGGCCCCCATATTGAAAATCACAGTCGGTGAAAAACACAGGATTGTCATTCATAAAAATTTTATTTTTTAAATTTTTTTAAACTTTTTATTTTATATTTGAGTATAGCCAGTTAACAGTGTTGTGATTTAAAAAATAAAGCAAAAATAAAAAAAGCAATGTTGTGATAGTTTCAGGTACACAGCAAAGTGGCTCAGCCATACATATACATGTATCCATTCTCCAAACTCCCCTTCCATCCAGGCCGCCACATAACATTAAGCAGAGTTCCCTGTGCTATACAGTAGGTCCTTGATGGTTATCCATTTTAAATATAGCAGTTGTGTACATGTCCATTGATTCCAAACCCCCTGAATATCCCTTCCCCCTCTGGTAACCTAAGTTCATTCTCTAAGTCTATAAGCCTGTTTCTGTTTTGTAAATAAGTTCATTTGTGTCATTTTAAATAACATGGCTTTCATTTCAGGAAAAAAGTGGGAACACTTCATAGTCCTGAAATGGTAACTTTTTCACTGTCCTTCCTGAAAGGGAGTGGATAAAACATGCAGGGTAAAGCTAACTCCCTAATTAAGTGCAACCTTTTTCTTCTTTCCAGGCCCAAATTGCTTTGCCGAGACCGCTGTCATCCCCGCTGGGAGGGAAGTGAAGACGGACGAGTGCACCGTCTGCCACTGCACCTACGAGGAGGGCACCTGGAGGATTGAGAGGCAGGCCATGTGCACCAGGCACGAGTGCCGGCAGATGTAGGGCTGGCCTCACGGACCACAGATGTTTTCTAGGATCCTTTCCCGATCTATCTGAACGTTCTGGATGCCTCTGGGAAACATCGACCGGAAGGAGCAGACTTTTGATGAGGAATCGTGGAAAACTGTTGGTACTTTTTCTTTTCTTGGTCACAACAACTGCAGGAGAAGGAAATGGACATATTTCAAAACATCGACAAGAACTTTGGGCAAAAAAGTCCACTTCTAAATAAATGTGCTATTTTCACAGTAAGTACACTAAAGTACACTATTATATATGAAATGTATTTCTATAATCCCTCTATTAGAGAGCTTCTATAAATGTTTTCTATAGATACAGATTAAAAATGCTGTGTTGTCAACTGTCCTTGCTGCGTACCTGCATTTCTTCTGCATTTCTGATTCCATCACATGAGATTATTTCTGGTCGCTGATTCTCCTACGAATCTTGGAATAGTGCACCCGTTAGTGGATCATAAGGGAACTGATTTTCTCTGAGATCCTCTCCAAATTCTGTCTCATTACAGAGAGATATATAGTGTCGATCCTTAGAAGATCCAATCGAATTCACACAAATATAATATTTCCTCCTTGTAACTTACTGCTTTTAGTATCTCCATTCTCAGTCATTTGGGAGATGCAGCTACAAAGATGTCTAATACAAACATTTTCTGTTCATTCAAAGCTCCCACGTCGTGGGCCATTGATGGATGCATGCAGATATTTCATTTTCACTTACTTGATTTTCTCTTCTAAACGTGATTTTACATCATGCCCCAAACTGAGGAACAGGATAGGCTGGATTATTTGCATCATTGGTACCTCACATGGGAGCACACAGTCAAATAGGGGAACCCCTGTTTCTCTGGAGGAGAGGTAAGGGAAATTGAACCCCTGAACAAGCCTATACCTGCAATCTACATGTGGCACGGACATCCCACCTCTCTAGCGCATGGACTTGTGGTTCTCCTGGGGACGATCCTGTCTCCTACATGGCAGGCATAGTCCAATCCTGAACGAGAGCCCTGTATTAGTCACTGTGCAAGAGCCCCATGAGAAAGCAGTTCTGTTGAATATATTAAAACAACAGCGCCGAAGGTCACGGGCAACGTTCCTGGAGTTACATGTCACTCCAAACCAACTCCACTTCTCTTCATTTGGATAAAAGAAGCCACTGCTAATCACGCTGATCTGATCAGTGCATGTTATAGAATATTTCTGCCTTTATCAATCACATCAACACCTGACACATTGATGAAAAAGGTAGCCAGAGCTTTCATAGGTTTAGGGAGAAAAGGCAGAACTATGGTCACTATTTAATGCCTTTAAAGTTTTTCCCCCATATATTTATTGATTCCAAAATTGTGAATTAAGCATCTAAGTACAAATTATTGTGATCACAAAAAAAAGGAATAAATCATGGTTTCCTGCCTTCATGGACTTTTGGCCTCTGGTGCAACACAAATAAGAAATCAATCACTGTGCATCGTGGTGGGAGCTGAACTAGAGGTCAGCAAAGGGTGGTCAAAGAGGCTTCATTCCATACAGAAGAAATCATTTAGTCATTAACGTCTGAATAATACCAAAGAAAAATGGATACTTTTGTCATCACTAAAAAGTTGACCCACTGTGGACCTTAGTAACTGCAAAGCCACCACTAACTGGATCCTCAAGAAATTTACATATGCTTATATTTAATTTTTATCTTGTTTATCAAGAACACCTTGGGCCAAATGGGCTCTGCACATAGCTTTCCATGCAAATCCTCAGGGGAAGTACCATGTAGACGCTCTCAGGTGTGATCAGCTTTCCAGAACTTACTTTTTTGTATTAAAGGCTACTAGAAATCAGCCATCTCTCCATCATCCAAGGGAAGATTTTTATGAGCCAAGGTTATATCAAGGTATGATTTTGTCAACAAATGGCCCCAGCCTCCTGGGGAGGTGGGTCAGCAGGGATGTCTCAGCACACAAGCAGCCTCTTCTCACCCCAGCAGACATGCTGCAACTAGACAGACTCCATCAAGGGGGCCCAGAGTACCCCTGCTCCCCTTGGTGATGTCACTCCTCCCAGGTGGGCAGTGAGCTTGGAAATCATGGTGATAGCTCCTCAAACGTGGTGAGAATTCCAGGAAACCTGGTATTTTGTTGCACAGAGAGCATGAACCTGACACCATCCTGTAAAATTGTCTAAACTCCCGTGACCCACCCTTGTCCCCAGCATGCTCCAGGCAGGAGCCCCAGGGCCATTATTAAAGTAACCCCCACCTCTCATCTTTCCACATAAGGACGATACATAACCAAACACAGGGCAGAACCTGGATTAACAGCACTGCATAGGCTTAATGTAGAATGATACTATTTGCATTGTTGTCCAAGAGAAATGTGATTCTCAGGTTCTTTATTTCATGCTGTTGATATTAGACTTTCACATCCATAAAGTATATCAGGGGAAATTTTGGGTTCCTCTTCTCTTTCCATAGAGTATTTTGCTGAGATTCCTAATGATGAAACTGCTCTAACAGAGGAAAGTATGGGTCCAAGTTACTGATTTCAAAATATGGTTTTGACATAGTACTGAAAAGGGAGCCTCAAAATTCTAGTGCAGAAGTGACTGGAGAGCCATAATTCTTAAAATTCAAATAGGCCTACTCCGTGAGTACCTCATAAATGTTGTTGAATGGTTTATTCAAGTGAAAAAAAGGAAACCATGCTTACTAATGTATTACATGAATTTATTTCAAATTTTTCAACCTATATCAATATCTGAAGCCACTTGTATAAGCAATAGAGTGCCTCTGGAATTTTCTAATCTGATGTTTTAGATTTTCAAATTAGATTCATTCTTTCAGCCATAGGCTCCTTCCTTGTTGGATGGATCCATCAGTACTTGTACATTTCACAGACGCTCGTATTTCACTACTGCACACAACAAACGTTAGCTGCACCCTTCGCCACATGCCAGAGTCTGCAGTACAGATGGAGACGTGAGTGTATGCTTGACCTCAAGGAATTTATATGCCTTGAAACTCACATTTGATTAGTTTCTTTTCAATCTTTTCATACCTTCAATGTCTTCATCTCCTGTGTGCAGTAAAACATAAAGAGACGAATTCTTAAACATTTAAAAATTTGTGGCATCATGAATAAGTTTAATAAACTCTTCTCTTCACTCCCCCAATGTAAGTGTTGTATGTGTACAATGTTAAAAAATGTTCAAAAAATTTCAGAGAATTCAGATGTTTTCGATTTTGTTTTTGTTTTGATTTTAAGCATTGAAATGGACTTAATGTGTCCATTAGTTGAAACATGAAAAATACAGTTTCTAACAAGCATTACTGAAAACTGCATCGATTATTTTAAACATAGATTACTGAAACATAGAGAAAACAAAAGTATAGACACAAGCCAAATTAGCAAATATTAACAACTCACTCTATTTGCTTTAATAGGCAAGAGAGCAAGTCTGCTTTTTATTAATTTTAAAAAGTCAGATGTTATTGTGTTGCATTGGAGGACACATCTGACTTTTTAGAATTAATAAAAAATTAACAAAGGTGACCTAGATGTCATCCCATTGGCACAAGGGGACAGTTCCAGGCGTCCCAATTAGTGGGCACCATTGGTGACAGCATATGGCTTCTCTGGCCAATATAATTTGCAACATAATGTTCTTACTAGACCTGCACACTTACTATCACTCCGATGGCTGATGCAGTCATTTTTCCTGAATAATCTGGTGTAGAGTGAGCAATTCACTTATTCTAGAATAAATGCATTTTTACGGTTCGTACTTTTCACATTCCAGTGGCCACTCTTTATGGTTCCACAGTAGAACTGGTCCATGCTCCTCACTCCAAAGCAACCTCCCCAGTCTACGATTTTAGTTTCCTAAACATAGATTTCCATTTTGACTGAATGCTCCCAATCGCACACAGAACAGCCAGACTCCTCATCATGGCAGGCTGGCATCTTTACATGTGGGTCCTGGTCCACACGCTGACCTGGCCTTGCTGGCTCTCAGCACCTTAGGATTGGGGTGCCTCAAACTGGGCTCTGAACCTGCCTCTACCTCCCACCCCTGCCTTTTCAGCGCAGGAAGAGATGAGCCACTTTTCAGTATCAAACTCAAAGGCCATTACTTGTGAAACTCCTTTAGTCCTAATTGGACGGTCATTCTATCCCCCGCCATACTATTCATTTGGTATCTTATTTTAGCATGATTTATTTTTTCTATTTGTTGAAGTATAGTTGATTTACAATGTTGTGTTAATTTCTGCTGTATAGCAAAGTGACTCAGATATATATATATATATATTCTTTATCTAATATGTTCTTTTCCATTATGGTTTATCACAGGATACTGAATACAGTTCCTGTGCTCTACAGTAGGACCTTGTTTATCCGTCCTATATATAATAGTTTGTATCTGCTAATCCCAAACTTCAATCCATCACTCCCCCACCCCTCCTCCCCCTTGGCAAGCACAAATCTCTTCTCTAGGCCCGTGAGTCTGATTCTGTTTCATAGATAAGTTTGTTTGTGTCATATTTTAGACTCCACATATAAGCAATATCATATGATATTTGTCTTTCTCTGTCTGACCTACTTCACTTAGTATGATAGTCTCCAGGTCCATTCCTGTTGCTGCAAATGGCACAATTTCATTCCTTTTTATGGCTGAGTAATATTCCATTGTATATATGTACCACATCTTCTTCATCCATTCCTCTGCCAATGGACATTTAGATGGCTTCCATGTCTTGGCTGTTGTGAATAGTGTATTTTAGCATGACTTTGAAATCATATTGTACTTTGCATTATAGTTCATTTTATTTTTGCTCTATTCTTTACTCTAAAATCTCTTTAATTCAGGCTATGGACCATTCCACCTCCAGAATATCACCCAGTACCTTTATGTTAAAGGTTTATTGAGTTGTTGTCAATATATAAATTCAGTTATTTGCTGCCCTTGTTTAAGGCCAACACGTTTCTTGAAGAGCAACTCAAAGCTCCCATTACTATTTGCCTGCCCAGTGGTCTCTTGGTGTCTCAGTTGACTTGCAGACCTCAAAGGTCCAGGGCCAGGAAACTGAGGCCTACCCAGTCCCCAGTGTTGCAGAGTTTAGGGTGAGTAGCCATGAGACAGTCATTGGCCATTTATGATGCAAGTCAGGAAACAAATGGCTTTTGGTGTAAAATTTCTGATGCTGAATGTAATTTCTTATACTGAGGAGACACTGGTACTTACTGATGATAAAACAAGTCAAGTTCACAGTTTTAGTATTTCTTTACTGATTATTTCCAACTTTTGGAATATAAATCTCTTATCTTTGACTTTCTTTCACTGTTTTGAGTATTTCTGAATATTTTAATTGTTTTACATAACATAATTAAACACTTCAATAGGTATCTGATGAATTAATAAATCAATGAAGTGAGTTATCAGTACAGAAATACAAGTTTCCATAGCCTGTTGGAAAAGTGTTAAAAAGTGATGGTTGTCTATATTTCACCATGGTCAAACTGTGAAGAACCTGCTGCTCTAACCTAACACAGAAATGTGGAAATTAAGTACAAATGCCTAATTTTAAAAGTAATAAATTCCATTGAACATTAAGTGACACTGGACAATCATGCTGGCCAAGAGCACTCAAGCAGAGTTTCAATAACATTCAGAAAATGTAAATGAAAATGTGCCCCAACTGCTTGGCACATGGGCATTTTATGGTCTAAGAACTATATTCTGTTTAACTCCTACCTGTTAAGTTCAGAGAAGTATATAAAGCCAGTGGCTGCCACATTATTGAGACACAGAATTATCAAAAATAATCAAAGGAGGGACTTCCCTGGTGGAGCAGTGGTTAAAAATCTGCCTGCCAATGCAGGGGACACAGGTTCGAGCCCTGGTCCAGGAGGATCCCACATGCCAGGGAGCAACTAAGCCCGTGCACCACAACTACTGAGCCTGCACTCTAGAGCCCGCAAGCAACAACTACTGAGCCAGATGCCACAACTACTGAAGCCCATGCACCTAGAGCTCATGCTCTACAACACAGAGGCCACTGCAATGAGAAGGCTGCACACTGCACCAAAGAGTAGCCCCTGCTCACGTTAACTAGAGAAAGCACACGTGCAGCAACGAAGACCCAAGGCAGCCAATAAATAAATTAATTAATTTTTAAAAAATCAAAGGATATACCTGCAGTCATTTTAGTACATTACTGACAGTCTGATGAATAAAAACAATTGTAAATATTGACACCTAAGTTTTAAATTCGTTTCAAAAAATACAAACATTTCCCAATTTTATTTAATATTCAATAACATTTAATGATTAATTTCCTATTTTTAAAAATTCCTGTAATTAATTTCAGGCCTATTGGCTTTCAGTATACTTTTTTTTTTTTTTTTTTTTAAACTCTTGGGGGGAGGGGTTAAGGGGGGAAGGTTTTTTTTTTTTTTTTTTTTTTTTTTTTAATACACAATGTATTTATTTATTTATTTATTTATGGCTGGGTTGGGGCTTCATTTCTGTGCATGGGCTTTCTCTAGTTGTGGCAAGTGGGGGTCACTCTTCATCGCGGTGCGCAGGCCTCTCACTATCGCGGCCTCTATTGTTGCGGAGCACAGGCTCCAGACGCGCAGGCTCAGTAATTGTGGCTCACGGGCCCAGTCGCTCCATGGCACGCGGGATCTTCCCAGACCAGGGCTCGAACCTGTGTCGTCTGCATTGGCAGGCAGATTCTCAACCACTGCGCCACCAGGGAAGCCCGCCTTTCAGTATACTTTATGGGAATATTGGTTTTCCCATTTTCTTTATTTATTACACTTACATTATCAAATGAATACAATTCTATGTTTATTTCTACTTGATTTCTGGGATTACTTCCTTTGGAAGCATGTATTTCCTACAATTAAAATGAAAACGAGTGAAAAGTATCCAATAAGTAATGTCTTTCTATGAAATTATTAGCACCCTATATATAACGGAGTTACTTATTTTGTAGTTTGAAATAATCCACTATTAGGCAATAAATAAATGCATATTTTAAGCCAAGAGTTATGCAGTTTCCCCAGGCAGTAGTTAACATTATCTCCTTTTTTGAAGAAAAGTAAATGTAAGCTCAGAAAGTTCAGAAACCAGTTCAAGTTTCATTCCATTGAATGACAGGCTTGAGTTAAGAACCAGACTGTGATGATAATCTCAATAGATGCAGAAAAAGCTTCTGACAAAAGTCAACACACATTTATGATAAAAACTCTCCAGAAAGTAGGCATAGAGGGAACTTAACATAATAAAGGCCATATATGACAAACCCACAGCCAACATCATTCTCAGTGGTGAAAAACTGAAACCATTTACACTAAGATCAGGAACAAGACAAGGTTGCTCACTCTCAACACTATTACTGAACATAGTTTTGGAAGTTTTAGCCACAGCAATTAGAGAAGAAAAAGAAATAAAAGGAATCCAAACTGGAAAAGAAGTAAAACTGTCACTGTTTGTAGATGACATGAAACTATACATAGAGAATCCTAAAGAGGCTACCAGAAAACTAGTAGAGCTAATCAATGAATTTGGTAAAGTAGCAGGATACAAAATTAATGCAGAGATATTTCTTGCATTTCTATACACTAATGATGAAAAATCTGAAAGAGAAATTAATGAAACACTCCCACTTACCACTGCAAATAAAAGAATAAAATACCTAGGAATAAACCCACCTAAGGAGACAAAAGACCTGTATGCAGAAAACTATAAGACACTGATGAAAGAAATTAAAGATAATACAAACATATGTAGAGATATACCATGCTCTTTGATTGGAAGAGTCAACATTGTGAAAATGACTATACTACCCAAAGCAATCTATAGATTCAATGCAATCCCTATCAAACTACCAATGGCATTTTTCACAGAACTAGAACAAAAACATTCACAATTTGTATGGAAACACAAAAGACCCCGAATAGCCAAAGCAATCTTGAGAAAGAAAAACGGAGCTGGAGGAATCAGGTAAGGCTCCCTGACTTCAGACTATACTACAAAGCTACAGAAATCAAGATAGTATGGTACTGGCACAAAAACAGAAATACAGATTAATGGAACAGGATAGAAAGCCCAGAGATAAACCCATGCACATATGGTCACCTTATCTTTGATAAAGGAGGCAAGAATATAGAAAGGAGAAAAGACAGCCTCTTCGCTAAGTGGTGCTGGGAAAACTGGACAGCTCCATGTAAAAGAATGAAATCAGAACACTCCCTAACACCATACACAAAAATAAACTCAAAATGGATTAAAGACCTAAATGTAAGGTCAGACACTATAAAACTCTAAGAGGAAAACATAGGCAGAACATTCTTTGACATAAATCACAGCAGGATCCTTTTTGACCCACCTCCTAGAGAAATGGAAATAAAAACAAAAATAAACAAATGGGACCTAATGAAACTTAAAGTTTTTGCACAGCAAAAGAAACCATAAACAAGATGAAAAGACAACCCACAGAATGGGAGAAAATATTTGCAAATGAAGCAATTAACAAAGTATTAATCTCCAAAATATACAAGCAGCTCATGCAGCTCAATATCAAAAAAACAACACAATCCTAACATGGGCAGAAGACCTAAATAGACATTTCTTCAAAGAAGATCTACAGATTGCCAACAAACACATGAAAGGATGCTCAGCATCACTAATCATTAGAGAAATGCAAATCAAAACTACAATGAGGGGACTTCCCTGGTGACTCAGTGGTTAAGAATCTGCCTTCTAATGCAGGGGACACGGGTTCGAGCCCTGGTCCAGAGAGATCCCACATGCCGGGGAGCAACTAAGCCCATGCACCACAACTACTGAGGCTGTGCTCTAGAGCTTGCGAGCCACAACTACTGAGCCCGTGTGCTGCAACTACTGAAGCCTGCACCCCTAGAGCCCACACTCCACAACAGAAGCTACTGCAATGAGAAGCCCCCACACTGCAACAAAGAGTAGCCCCCACTCACCGCAGCTAGAGAAAGCCCACGCGCAGCAATGAAGACCCAACACAGCCAATAAATAAATTAATTAATTTTTAAAAATCTACAATGATGTATCACCTCACACTGGTCAGAATGGCCATCGTCAAAAAATCTACAAACAATAAATGTTGGAGAGGGTGTGGAGAAACAGGAACCCTCTTGTACTGTTGGTGGGAATGTAAATTGATACAGCCACTATGGAGAACAGTATAGAGGTTCCTTAAGAAACTAAAAATAGAACTACCATACGACCCAGCAATCCTACTACTAGACATATACCCTGAAAAAACCATAACTCAGTAAGAGTCATGTACCACAATGTTCATTAGAGCACTATTTACAATAGCCAGGACATGGAAGCAACCTAAGTGTCTATTGACAGATGAATGAATAAAGAAGATGGATGTGGCACATATATACAATGGAATATTACTCAGCCACAGAAAGAAATGAAACTGAGTTATTTGTAGTGAGTGGATGGACCTAGAGTATGTCATACAGAGTGAAGTAAGTCAGAAAGAGTAAAACATACTGTATGCTAACACATATATATGTAATCCAAAAAAAAAAAAAAAAAGGTTCTGAAGAACCTAGGGGCAGGACAGGAATAAAGATGCAGATATAGAGAATGGACTTGAGGACATGGGGAGGGGGAAGGGTAATCTGGGACAAAGTGAGAGAGCGGCATGGACATATATACATTACCAAATGTAAAATAGACAGCTAGTGGGAAGCAGCCACATAGCACAGGGAGATCAGGTCCATGCTTTGTGACCACCTAGACGGGTGTGATAGGGAGCGGGGGAAGGAGACGCAAGAGGGAGGATATATGGGGATATATGTATAGGTATAGCTGATTCACTTTGTCATACAGCAGAAACTAACAACACAACATTGTAAAGCAATTATACTCCAATAGAGATGTTAAAAAAAAAACAAAAACAAAAACATAAAACAGACTGTGCCTTATATCAGAGCCTAGGACTTTAAAGCAGAGCCTTTAGAAATTCAACAGGAATTTCCAAAATTTTCTTCCTCTCTAATCCACACAAATATAGGGAACAAACAGCCACAGATTCCCCTAATTCTACTAAGGCAATCTCGACAGTTGTGAGACTGAAAGGTAATTCCTCACAAAATATGACTCCCTAGTCTAAATGTTTGTTGTATACTTTTACTCCTAACCAAACTATATCTAGATCTCTTGTTAAAAGAGTATTCAAGCATCAGTAGTGGTTTTTATGTCTTTGTTTAGGTATGGTCCTTACATTGAAATTTATAAAATATGACCAAATAGTAGTACCCACTTTCCTGAAACTAAATGAAGTAAGCTGCCATTTATTGTGTGCCAATCATATGACATGTACTATAATAGATATCTCAGATTCTCTCATCTGATTTCTTCCTTTTGTCAACTTTGCTGTCTCAATGTGGAAATTAAGACGTGGTAGATGACGTGTCTGAGTTTCAGTGACAGATCCAAGGCCACGTTTGTCTGGTCCCATTTCCCTGCATGGGGCACAGTTAGGGCTGGAATGGGTGGTACCACCTGCATCAAGTATTCTTCCGGAGGAGTATCAGCTGACCTCCTTCAACCAGTGATATCATGTTACAGATATTTCTTGAGTGTATCCTATAGGTCAAGTATGGTTTAGTCCTGGATGACCAAGAAATGTATGGCCTTTGGGCCAATGGAACTCTTGGTCTAGGACACCGACAGAGTCCTTAAGTCAGTAAAAACAGGGATGGCATTAAATTCCACTTTGAACTTTTGCATAAACTCATTAACTTGTATCGGTATCATCATTTATAATTTAAAATAAAAAATCTTGCTACCTCCTGATATACAGTAGAGATTGAATTATGAGGTTAAGATTGTATGGAACCAATGACTTTAAAAAGGTATTAAGTGTCTTCTTGGGTTAGTTATACTCTGCACACGTTTTTTCATTTAATTCTCGTAAACTTCAGTTTAATTTAACTCACATAAATTAATTATAATCTTCACACATTATATTGGGTTGGCCAAAAGGTTCGTTCCTTTTTTCCATAAAATGGCTCTACTAGTGCTTAGTTGTCTTTAACTTCATTCGAAACAATTTTGTTAGATTGTATGTGATAACTATCATATCAGCGTGCATTTTAAAAAAGACAGCAAAATTGGCGAATTTTTGTGTAGCCATTTCAATATTGAAGATGGAAGAAAAAGGCAACATTTTCAGCATATTATGCTTTATTATTTCAAGAAAGGTAAAAATGCAACTGAAACGCAAAGGAAGATTTGTGCAGTGTATGGAGAAGCTGCTGTGACTGACTGAATGTGTCAAAAGTGGTTTGCAAGGTTTCGTGCCAGAGATCTCTTGCTGGATGATGCTCCACGGTGGGGTAGACCAGTTGATCAAATAGAGACACGGAGAACAATCAACGTTATACTACGCGGGAGATAGCCGACATACTCAGAATATCCAAATCAAGCACTGAAAATCATTTGCACCAGCTTGGTTATGTTAATCACTGCATTTGCACCAGCTTGGTTATGTTAATCACTTTGATGTTTGGGTTCCACATAAGTTAAGCGAAAACAACCATCTTGACCGTATTTCGGCTTATAATTCTCTACTTAAATGTAATGAAAATATTCCGTTTTTAAAACAAATTGTGATGGGTGATGAAAAGTGGATACTGTACAATAATGTGGAATGGAAGAGATCGTGGGGCAAGCAAAATGAACCACCACCAACCACACCAAAGGCTGGCTCTTCATCCAAAGAAGGTGATGTTGTGTATATGGTGGGACTGGAAAGGAATCCTCTATTATGAGCTCCTTCCAGAAAACCAAACGATTAATTCCAACAAGTACTGCTCCCAATTAGACCAACTGAAAGTGGCATTCGATGAAATGTGCCCGGAATTAGTCAACAGAAAATGCATAATAATCTTCCATCAGGATAACGCAAGACCGCATGTTTCTTTGATGACCAGGCAAAAACTGTTACAGCTTGGCTGGGAAGTTCTGATTCACCCACTGTATTCAGACATTGCACCTTTGGATTTCCATTGATTTTGGTCTTTATAAAATTCTCTTAATGGAAAAAATTTCAATTCCCTGGAAGACTGTAAAAAGGCACCTGGAACAGTTCTTTGCTCAAAAAGATAAAAAGTTTTGGGAAGACGGAATTATGAAGTTGCCTGAAAAATGGCAGAAGGTAGTGGAACAAAAAGGTAAATATGCTGTTCAATAAAGTTCTTGGTGAAAATGAAAAATGTGTCTTTTATTTTTACCTAAAAACTGAAGGCACTTTTTTGCCAACCCAACATGATATTAAATCTGTGATTTCAAAGCACATGCTATTTCTCAAAACAAAACCAAAGACTGTCCCCAGTGCAAACAATTCCAGTGGCAGTGGGAGTGGTTAAGAGGGTGAGGAGGTCCCTCTGGGCAGCAGTCGGCAGACCCTGGCCAGGTCAGTCCAGCAGCTCCCACCCTCCCTCATTGTTTTCTCTAGAAGAAAGCATTCCTACTTAAAAATAGGCATCAGTGCAATAAAGGAGCTTCATATAAAATATGATTTCCTATTGATCTTTTTGTAGGTTTGGATTAATTATGGTAAATCAATACCACAAAAAATGCAGATATTACAAAGTGACACTGAAGTAAGAATCAAAATTTGTCCTCTATTTATGTAAAAACTAAATGTCTTTATATAGAGAACAGACTGGTGGTGGCCAAGGGGGAGGGGGTTAGGGGAGGCATGCAGTGGGAGGCTGGGGTGAGCAGATGTAAGCTTTTATATACAGGATGGATAAACAACAAGGTCCTACTGTATAGCACAAGGAACTCTATTCAATATCATCTTATAAACCATAATGGAAAATAATATTAAAAAGGAATGTATATATATGTATAACTGAATCACTTTGCTGTAGAGCGGTAATTAACACAACATTGTAAATCAACTATACTTCAATTAAAAAAAAGTGCCTTTAAAAGAAACATAATGTGGGCTTTTTTAGTACAATAAACAACCTACCTACTCTTGAAAGGACAGATAATGTTATATACTAATAAGGGGGGAATGTAAAGGGAATGATTAATTTGGATCTGGAACCAAAATGGAAAGGTTGAAATTTAGACTAATACAGATTTTAAAGTGTGTTAGAAACCTTTAAAATATTGAGGAATATGATTTAAAAGCTCAAAAATTACAGTATATAATGAATCCCTTTCTTAAAAAAATAAAGAAAATACATTTTAAAAAGTAGTCTGGGAGAGATAATTTCCCTCAATATATTCCTCAGAACTATCTGTATTTTCCAGCTGGAAGCCTCTTCCCATACATGCATGCATCTAAACACATGGTTAAACATTTACCCTCTGAATTCACCAAGATCTGAAGTATAAATGTAAATGTAAGTAGGATCAGATTGAAACAAAACAAGCAAAAGACAAAAGAAGCAATGCATCACTGGGTAGGCATTTCTTTTGGATCAATACCACAAAAAATACAGATCTTACAAATAGTGACACTGAAGTAAGAATCAAAAGTTGATGTCTGACATCAGAGAAAGACAGATGGAAGTAGTAAAAGGTGTGTGGAGCAGAGACTGAGAGAGATGCTACTCGGGACTCTGTCATTCTAACTTGTCTCTGTAAATTCATAAAGTCTATTACTGCTTGCTCATAGCTTTAAGTATAAGCATGCATATATACACATATGTATTTGATTGTGTTATTTACTACTTATTTGAATTAATTTTTAAAAGTAATTTTAGATACTGATTCCACAGACCCAGTATTTGAAAATGAAAAAACAAAAACAAATTATTTTAAATGGCATCATTTACAAATATGTGTGATGATTTACAAGGTACCAGATGAATATAAAACCATAGGTTTCTGTTCTCCTTTTTAACAGTCTGTTGCAGGGATTGTATTGACTACATTTATGAATTACACACAGCTTTCCTATAGACTGAGAGTGATGATGTATTTTTAAAGTCCTTTAGTGAAAGCAAGTCTGCCTGTAAGTGTTCATGTCCTGTGCAAATTTATCAGACATCATTGACTTTATCTACCAAGTGTAACAATGAAGAATTCTCCAACCACCATTTTTCCTGCTTATCTGACAGATAGAGAATATTATGCTGAGTGTTGAAGATACTTGGGGAATTCCTGTTGGGGAAAGAGAGACAAGGATATTGATCTAAAGGGAATGCCCATGATGCTTTTAGGAACAAGGGCTAGAACATGCTAGTTGGAGGGATGGATCTGGGACCAGCAGAGGATGGTAGGAGTAAACAGGCATAGGCAAGTGGGTCCCATCCCTGGCCTAGGCCTTATTCCACATCCACAGAATCAAAATCACCAGAAACAAAGGCCAGAGCAGCCTTTGAACATTTATCCTTAATAGATGTTTGCAATCTCTTTGCTTTACGTAACTTAGCAGTTAAGACTCTGGCCACTGGAGGCTGGTTCTAACCCCAGTCCCATCACTTACTGAATGTTGATCAAGTCCATGCTACCCACCTCCAACTCTCACCCTGCTCATCAGTAAAATAGAGACTGTAGTACCAACCCTTAAGATAATTAAATGAGTTAATATTTGTAAAAAACACAGACTAGAATAGATCGTATTTATATAGCACAAGGTCCATATAAAAGTGCTCACTGCTTAACACATTGGAAATATGAGACTATTGAAATTAAGACATTTTGGAGAAAATACTTGGAAACAATATGTCCAGTAAGGGGTTAATATCCAAAATATATAAAGAACTTATACAACTCTATATCAAACAAAGAAACAAAAAATCTGATTTAAAAAAATGGGCAGAAGACCTGAATAGACATTTTTCCAAAGAAGACATACAGATGACCAACAGTCACATGAAAAGATGCTCAGCATCACTGTCAGAGAAATGCAAATCAAAAGCACGGTGAGATATCACCTTACACCTGTCAGAATGGCTATTATGAAAAAGACAACGATTCAGTGTTGGTGATGATGTGGAAAAAAGGGAACCCTCGTGTGCTGTTGGTAGGAATGTCAACTGGTTCAGCCACCAGGGAAAACAGTATGGCGTTTCCTCAAAAAACTAAAAACAGAACTACTATATGATTCAGCAATCCCACTCCTGGGTATTGATCCAAAGAAAATGAAAACACTAAATTTAAAAAATATATGCACCCTCATGTTCATTGCATTATTTACAATAGCCAAGATATGGACAGATGAATAGATAAAGAAAATGAGATATATATATATATTACTCAGACATAAGAAAGAATGAAATTTTGACATTTGCAACAGCATGGATGGACATAGAGGATATATTATGCTCAGTGAAATAAGTCAGAGAAAGACAAATAATAAGTGAGAGAAAGACAAATACAGTATGTTTTCAATTATATTTGGAATTTAAATACCAAAATAAATGAACAAACAAAACAGAAACAGACTCACAGAGAGCAACCTTGTCGGTGCCAGAGGGGAGAGGGTTGGGGAGAGGGGCAGGATAGGTGAAGGAGATTAAGAGATACAAACTACTAGTTATGAAACTAATCAGTCACAGGGATGTAATTAATGTACAGCACAGGAAATATAGTCAATATTTTGTAATAAAACATTTTTTGAAGATTCTAATTAAGTAAAAGTGAATGTCTTAATTTAGGACTCATTTTTTCCCTATTCTATGCCTCTCAAATGTTTAAATTTAAAACATATAATATCTGTTTTTATCCTATTTATATATGATATCTGCCAGGAAAATGTTTTATAATACTTTAATTATATGTGATGTTGAATTTATATGATTAGGTCCAATGTGTATGTATTGTTTCATGGGTATGTGTGTCGAGCTGATTTATAAAATAAACTATTTTTTAAGCTGGGTTTTGCACTTCCACACCGAGTTACATTTAAAAGAATACTTTTGAAATAGTTCAGTCTTTTAAAGTAAATTAAATAAGAATAATAACATGTGTGTCATTAAAAAAATACTCAAAATGCTATAAAATTTTTGAACTATTTAAATATAATCCTTGAAGCTTATTTCAATATACATTATGACTTTCACTTCTTATTTAAATAAAGGATGGACATTACACTGATGTAGTATCTATAATATAAACATGCCTCACGGTACAGACTGTGATGACAATACATTTTCATTGTGTTTTTTCTAAAATTAAATGTGGAACTTCCCTGGTGGCGCAGTGGTTAAGAACCCGCCTGCCAATGCAGGGGACACGGGTTCGAGCCCTGGTCCAGGAAGATCCCACATGCCGCGAAGCAACTAAGCCTATGTGCCACACTACGGAGCCTGCACTCTAGGGCCCTCGAGCCACAACTACTGAGCCCGCGTGTCACAACTACCAAAGCCCGCGTGCCTAGAGCCCGTGCTCCACAACCAGAGAAGCAACCGCAATCAGAAGCCCACACTGCAATGGAGAGTAGCCCCCACTCACTGCAACTAGAGAAAGCCCATGCACAGCAATAAAGACCCAGTGTAGCCAGAATATATATATATATATATATATATATATATATATATATATATATATATAATTAAATGCAATGCTCATTAAACTATGTAACTAGAAATAGGGTCTAACAGTAAGTAAATACCTTAAGTGCAAACTTTCACTAGAGTTTCCTCCGCTGTAGCCTGGAGGAAGACTTCTTTAAAAATAAAAACCAAAAATCTTCTTTTTAATGCTAAGAACTTCACATTCCTGAATTGGCAGATTGGATAATTTAGAAAAATCTTCCTGCCAAAAGCAACAAAAGAAGCTGGATAGAATGTATAATTCTTCTTTTGGTATCAAAAGAAACCATGGAATTCTGAAGACAGCTGAATATCATCAATGTGCTGAAGGAAAATAAATGCCAACTTAGAATTTCATATACAGAAACGGTACCCTACAGACTGTAGTATACATAAGTAGTTGCCTTATTAAGATGTAATATTTATTGATGCTTTTATTTACAGGCAAAACCATAGTACAATTTAACTCCATTTACCTCCTCCTCATGTATATCCATTATTTTAAAGTATTTTAATTCTATGTGTTTTATATCTGACAAGTCCTGACTATTATTTTTCTGATAGTCATTATTCATTTAGCTATACCCCTGTATCTGCTATTTTATTGGTTTTTATTCCTTCTTTCATTTTCATTGCAAATCATATTTCTTCTGCCTGAAGAATAATTTTTGGTATCTCTTTTAGTGACTTTCTACTGGTGGTGATTTTTTTCAGTTTTTGTTTGATTGAAAATATCTTTATGTCAATTGCATTCTTAAAACTATAAGGATATAAAATAGTAAAAAATAAACATTAGATCTTGATAAGAATACATACTATAATTTAGAGGGTAGTATTTTAATATGTAACTGGTAAAATGAATAGGAGACAAAATACTCAGAGACGTTTTACCAACCTGAATAACTTAATTAACAAAGTTGACCTAGTGGACATGTACATAATTCTTCCTAAAAAAATTACAGAATACATATTTTTTTACAAGCATATGTGGAAAATTTATAAACAATGACTTTATGCTGAGCCATAAAGAAAGTCTCAACACATTATAAAGAACTGACATCATCCAGATTGTAATTCCTGACAACAGTTCAATTAAACTATAAATCAGTAAGAAAAGCTAAGTAAAAAGCCTCCATATGTTGCAAATTAATAGAATTCCAAATATCCCAGTGGACAAATGAGATGTCACAGTGAAAATTATAAATCTGATGGACTGACCAAGAACAAAAAGAAAGAAAAGGTACAAATAACAAATGTCAGGAATGGAAGAGGCAAAGTCACTTGAGACTTGGAAAATATTAAGATAATCAAATTATACTTCAGGAGACGTCTGGTTCTGCCAAAATACAGTAATTCCCTTCCTCGAAGATTCCCCCTCTTTCTACTAAAAACCCTGGACATCACTCAAAAGAAACAAAAGAAGACTCTGGAAGTTGCACAGAAGCAGGGGGCTGCCTAAGTTCTGTGGGATTTGGGGAAAACCACTGCAGAGAGTTCCCTGTTTCCTTACTGTCTCCCCTAGAAACCACACCTGCCAATAGCACAGACAAAAGTGCTCCAAGCAAGGCCAAAGGATGGGAAAAGGATGACCAAACAACAGAAGACTTTTCTGCCCATTCCTACCCTATCCTGGGCACACACCAGCAGAAAAGTGTACCCTACCCCTGGTTTCAGCAGACTGAGGGGGAGCTGGCCTCCCACCCGCCCTCCTCCTGCAGAAGAAGGTGGCACTGCTGCTCCCCTGCTGGGTGATGGGGGTCCACTCCTGCACCTTCTATGCTATGGAGTGGTCCCACCCTTGGTTGGCTACTCTTCTGTGCAGGATTCCATGGCTGGGGCCAGGCTGGGAGTGGCACACTGGGCAGTGGTGCTGACTACGCAGTGGGTGGGTGTACATTCCTGAAAGGATGGACCATTGGAAGATGAATGTCATCAAGTTGCTACCCGGTTGCTGGTGTCTTTGAGGAGGGGGGCCATACCAGGGACTCAGAGGTGGCATGAGCTGGAAGAGTCCGGGAAAGCGGGGGTCCATGCCATCGGGAGCACACGTAGCTCTACCTCATTACCCTGGCCATTCTGTCCATGTGTCCACGTGATGAAAGCTGGCAAGTGTCACCTGGCTGGGACATTTTAGCCACTTGCTTGTTCGGGGCCTCTTCCAGGGTACAAGCTTCCTGCTGGATGTTAACATGAGATTCAACGTCCTCATACTTGTGCCTATGCCCCTGTGTCCTTCCACAGGTCCTGCTCCAGACATTTTTGTATCCAATCTTCCAGGCTTTTTCCTTCTAGGCCCCTGGCTGCAGCCAGCCTGTGGACCACTGACCAGAAGCAGGTATAGAGTGTCCCCTCTCCAGTCTTTCCACAACCTCTGAAATGGGCAGCCGCTCATAAATTCTGGCTTGCGCTCACTGACGGAGCCGGTGCACCCATAAATCAAGCTTGGGATTTTCCTCATCCTTGAGTTGGTTGAACTGATGTGAGCGTGGGGAAGGGCCCTGGTGCAATGGTTGTGGATAAGATGGGGGTTGGGATGCCAGCTCTTGCAGTGTACTTGGGTCCTGTCTGGACTCAGTCCTCAATGGACCACTTCCAGGCAACAATGGACTGCTGCCGGGTCAGCCCAGATTCAGTGCCCAGTGGGCGCTTCTGGGTCCGTGATCACTTGTGCCTAGAGCTAGGCATTCCCTCAGGCTTTATTACTGCATTACTCTGTGTCTCTCTCCTCCCTTTAGTCCTGGCCTGCAGAGGAGACCCACCAATGAAGTGCTTAGTGATGCTGGTACCGCTCAGACCCTCACGTCCTGATGGCCCTGTGAATGGTATGCCCTTGAGCCCCCTCGTGGAACACAGGGCTCTGTTGGGGTTCTCAGCCTCATGTCAGTTATCAGTTCCTGCATCCCTACGTCTGCATTCCTTGCTCCATCACTTTCCCGGGGCTGCTCCAGCACTTCCACGCTGCTCAGTGTGGCCCATCACTTTCCCCAGGCCTCTAAGAGCACGCCCCCCCCAGCAGTAAGTTTGCACATAACCTAGGGTCTTTGCCAGGGGAACCCCCAAAAGTGTCCTGCTCAGTGAACCCTTGCACAGTCCATTTCATATTCCAGTTCCTCTGACCAAACACCCTCACACTCCAACCTCCTGCTTGCTGCCAGTGCAATGAATGGGGTCCTTCTGTAGCTACAAAGGGGCCCTTGGGCTCGACCCACAGTCTTCAATCATCTGTTTCTCATTATTCCTTTTCAAAGCATCCATTTGACTTAACAGTATTCTGCCAACACAGTTGACCTTGCTGGCATCACTGTCCCCTCATCTTTCAAATATTCACAGCTGCAAGCACACGGCACACAGGTGAGCACCCTCTCTGCCCACATAAGTCCCTGAGCCCCACCTTACTGCCTGTGTTCTCTGACTACTCCTGGCTCCTGGCATTCCTTGCGTTAGTTAGGATCTCCTGAGAAACAGTCACAAAAATAAGATTAGATGTATAAGAGATTTATTTGGGAAAATGTGTGTGAGAGGAAAAGGGGAGAAAGAGAGAAGAGGCTGAGAGAGCCTGGGGTAAGATGTAGGTTGGACCCCTAGGAGGCAAGGAGGAAGGAGGGGAGGCCTTAGGTCGAGCTGGAGGCTGCAGCGTGGGTCCAAGACAGAGCAGGCTGGGTGATGGGCAGCCCTCAGGCCACAGTCGCCCATCAGGAAGCCCCATGTATGCAGATAATGGGCCCGAGCTCTGTGCTCCATGGAGCTCAGTCACTGGGGGACACAGCCTGCAGGAGGCACGGGGCCAGGGCAAACAGCAGGGGATCCAGAGCGCGGCCGTGGGTCCATAGGTCAGTCACCCCTTATGGCAGAAGGTGGGGAAGGCGCGTTGTCACAGCTGTCACAGCTGTTACACCCGCATCCAGCCCGTCTATGCTGGGCATTGTGGTCTTCGGTTCACTCTGCCATGGGACACCGGGGTGCTCAGACTCGCCACGGAGGACCCCAGCCTTCCTGCCTGTCTCCACAGTGCTGGGGAAACCCAGTCTCCTCTGGAACACTAGAGTCAATCACTCTGACCTTACAGTCAGCTCCCTCTTATGCATTGATTCAAGAGCGTGAGATGCAAGTTCCAGCTCACAGTTTAATAGATGCATTCCTCCCTTGGTAAATACTGCCTCTAAACTAGAAGAGTCCACAATTGCAGAGACCAGAAGCTAATGTTTGCTAGTTAGTCTGTGGCGTAATCGTGAGAAGCCATTCCTGTCACCTACCCCCCAACACACACACGATTCGGAGACCCAGGAGGGTCTTAACTACAGAAGTGACACTACCAGATACTACTGTCGTACAGGTAGGGACAGCCCTCCCACCATGCCCTTCTCCAGATAATCATTATAATTCTAAAGGAGTAAAATCAAGGAGGAGAGTGTGGCCGTTGCTATTAGCTGGTGATTCAAAGCATAAGTCACACCCTGAGCCTCCAGGTGATCCCTTCAGGTGGCACCAGAAGAGTCTTCACCAGACCAGCCCACCATCCTGTCACTACAGATGTTTCAAGGTAATGGGGAGCAGGGTAAAACTAGTAAACTGTAAGAGCACAAGTCTACTGTCATGCTTCACCTCTTGTAAAGAAAGTTCCCTGTTCAGTAGCAATGCCGTGAGGACCACAATCACAGCAATAACGGCATTTGCTAAATCCTCAGGTGGTGGTTTTGGCAGAAATACTGGAAAGCAAATCTGCACCCAGTTCCAGTATGAACAAAGCATGGCCCCCTTCAGGATGGCCTTGGTCCCATGCTGCTGGACCTGCCATCCAGGTGGTTGGCTGTCTCCCTGGTAAATGCTGCCGTAATGGGGGCTCCTTGTTGGACTCTCCTGTTGGAAGACTGGGCACTCAGAAGAGGCTGCAGCCAGGTTGTGTCTTGATATCAGGCAGAGCCTCCACCTTTGTCACCATGGCCACTTGGTTCATGGCCAGGAGAGGCGGACCACTGTCCACAGAATGGTCATCTCGTGTATTGGATGGTCAAGGCTCTCTCAGTTGAGTTTCCCTTTAGTGTGCATTCCTCCATGCTCTGTGCTTATTCTGAGAGATGTAGTCACAAAGATTTCCTCCTTGTCACCAAATTTCCAATCTTGTCCCACTAAACTTTTGCTTATTGCTTAAAAATCCATGCAGCTCCACGCTTCTAGTCAACTCTCATTTCTGACCAAGTGGAAAAACAAGGGCACTGCTCAAAGTTCCATCTCTTGAGAAGATTTCCCTTCATCGCTCTTACGGGACTACCTGTGAGCGTGGCTGTAACTGTCCACTTTTGGATGCTTCCAATATATCGTGTACAGTCAACTTCCCCAGGCCTCCAGGACCCGCCCGAGCCCTTCTCACGCACACCTGTCCAGCACTCCCATGGCTGGTGGCAGGAGCAGCTCGTGCAGTGGCCTGCAACAGCTGCAGAGCCATGTCTTGCTCTGAGTCTCATTCAAAACTGGCAGCTTTCCAGGGTACTTAGTAAATTAGCAGGAGAAACACATCAGTAGAAATAAATACTGACTCCAAAATCAAGAGAATTACTCTCTTTGGCTTTGCACCCCTTTCTTGCTGGAAGAAGCCAGGTGAAGAAATTCTTCTACAGTCATGGAAGGAAATCAACATGGGCCAGATCACAAGACCCCTAGAAATGTCACCAAGGTGGCAGGATCCTGAAATCTTGTGGGGCTTGCATCCAACCTTCTGACATGTCTGTGTCTCACAAAGTTGTGTGAAGAACTTGGTGATTCCTGTTTAACACTGCAGTGAGCACAGTGCCTTTAACACAGTGGGTCAGCCTGGTGCACTGTGGAATGCAAAGGTCAAGTATCTGCAGACAAGATGATGACAGAGTTGGAATTTGACACAGCCTTGCAGTAGGACAGTAAAAATGTTATTATTGGCTGGCCAGCTGAAAACAAACTGCTTCTGGTGGACTTTACCTAAAAGTACAAAGATGAGAGCATTCACCAGATCAGCAGCTGTGGACCACGTATCAGGGACTGTTTTAATTTATTCTAGCAAATAAACAACAACTGTAAAGGAAGTTGCAACTGGAATCCCACCTGATGGAGTTGGACGGTCATTCTCCAAGGTCCACTGTCTTCTGCCCAGGCCAGAGAGATGCGTGCATGATGATGGGAGAGGAATCACTATCCTTCATCCTTCTGGTCTTTGAAAATGGCATTAATCTCCTGAATCCCTCCAGAAATGCAATGTTGTTTTTGGTTTATTATTTTCATAGGTGGGGACAGTTACAGGGCTCCACTAGGTCTTTCCAGTTCCAATAACTCCATAGTTCATGGAACCAACAAGAGGAATTCATCCAGCTGCTATTCCGACTATGCGTGCTGGAACTCGGAAGAGTCAGGCAGTGGACCAGGGAGCCCATCCAGCCCATCGTGAGACAGACCTGATCCCACACTGCTTTACTAGTCGCCACCCTGAGCACTGTGGCATCGTGAGTTCCTGGGAGTAACATCAGTTGAGAGCCAGAGTCGAGTAATCTCCAAAATAGCTGGTATGTTTCATTCTCTATTATGCAGCCACCCTAGCAAACGGCTGTGGGTCCCTTCTGGGAAGGCTGGAAAGATGTGCAGCATAAATCCTGGGCCATGTGGCGGGTCCTACCTCAAGAGAGCCCCCGTGGGCTGCCTCTGCCCCAAGGTACGCATACCTCTGAGTCTGTGAATTGATTCAGTTCTGGAAATTAGCTAAGAAGTCACAATTCTCAACTGCCATGGCTTAGTCAGGCTTCTTTGAAACAGGCCTGGAGCTCTGATAAACCAACCTGAATTTGAATCTCACAGACGGAACTGCCCTCCGCCTCCTTCAGTCTGGGGACACCATGAGCAATGTGCCAAGACCCCCGTGGATCTGGTCGTTCTGATCGCTGCTTCAGCCCTGACGCCCACCACCTCTGGCCTCTGCATGGCACTTCTCCTGGATGCCATCAGCCCATGTGATTCACCAGGTCCATCTCAACTCCCATCACTGGACCACAAAGCACTGCCAATACAGAGACCTCAAGATGCCAGCACGCTCTTCACCAAGAACCCCTCTGAGCCCTGGAAGGGAGAGGCCTTAGACCCATCAGGGGCCAGAAATACGGGAGTCTGCATGGAAATCTCACATAAAACGTCCACTCCAGCATTCCAGCCTCCCTAAGCCTTCAGATGCCTTACTCGGCACACCAAGTAATTCTAGGCTGTCAATTTTATTCCGTGTAAGCTACCCACCGCTGTGCTCAGAGTCCAGTCAATCAGATGAGCAAACTGTTAGTGCGATTCCCAGCTGCTCCAACTAATACACTGAATCCAGGCTCTCTGGCAATGACACCCATCTCAATACGTTCAGCCCCACCCAACACGGCATCCCTTCCACTCTGGCTGAGCATACTGAGGACCTATTCCCTATGCATCAGTTATACACTTTCTATTGCCGTGTACACATCACCATACGTTCATGGACGAAGACAACACCCGTTTTCATCCCAGTTTCTGGGGTATGGCTTAGCTAGGTCCTCTGCCCGGCACAGAGCTGCAGGCAGGTTCTGGCTGGGCTGGGCTCCTTTCTGGAGGAGGGTATCCTCATCTCAGCTCACATGGTTGTTGGCAGAATCCAATTCCTTGCAGTCTTAGAACTAAGGCACTGCTTTCCTGCCAGCTGACAGCCAGGGACTGCCCTCAGCTCTCTGAGCCCACTGCAGGTCCTTGCCACTTGGTCCTCTTACAGGTCCTCTCACGACATGGCAGCTGTTTCTGTGCCAGTGGAAGGATCCCTTGCTCCAGATCCAGCAAAAAGGAATTCAGTGACTCTCCCATCTTTGACATCTTCTGTTGTCTAAAATCAAGTCACAGGTTCTACATGCATTCGAGGGAAGAGGATTATACCAGACATAACTCACCGGGGGGTCCCAGTCAGGGGTCTCCAACGTCACCTATGCATGTCCCCAGTAAGCTTCTGCTGTAAACTGGCTACTACAATTCTTCTGATATGTGTAGTAGGTAACACTTGCTAGCCAAACACCCTGGGGACTGCCAGGATTCAAGTTAAGGTCTAGGTTCAGAAGCAATGAAAAATGAGTTTGGGAGAGGAAACAAGACAACTGTTTTAGGATGACCATTATAGGCTCTTCAGGCAAGGGGAAGTTTAGGCTCCTCAGGGGAGGAAGGGCTGCTCTTACTGACAAACAAATCCCAGTAGAATGTTGGGCTTAATGTGTTTGGCTTCACTGGGACTTTCACATGTCCTCACCTCAATTCTTTCCCAACCAGTGCCTGGCCTCTATCATGGGAAACATATTAGGTGGAGAGTTCAAGTAGATTTATCATTCAATCCACCATTGGATTTGAATTTAAGTTTGTTTATCAAAAATCTGTGTGGCCACAGGAAAAGAGAACTACTTCCATGGCAGTCATAGGAACTTTCTGGGGTTTTTTTGAAGACCTGAACTCATCATTTTCTTTCACCAAATGCAGTTAGAAGCAACCAACTCATCTCGGTCCTTATACTTCACTATCTTCATTAAAATGTACTATTTCATCTGCAGCCTTGTCTTCCATAGGCACTTGGCCCTGAGTGATGATGTGATAATTTAAATGATGTTTCCCCACTGAATGCCAGGAGTTGCCACCATCAGTGGAGTCCATCTTGTCTTTACATCTATAAAAGGACAGATCTGTGGAAACTGAGACCCCTGGGGAAGCTCAGCCTCTGGACATCAGGAAGTAGGTGGCATAACTGAGGTCACTGCTGGTCAATGCTGGCAGCAAGTCAGATGCACAGCAGAGAAGTGAGGGCCAGCTGGGGCCTTTGAGGGCACCTGTGCATCTTTTGTCACCAAGCTTAACCATGAGAAAACAACACAACCTAACATAAGAGAACTGTCCTGCCCTTGGATACCCAAATCTGGGCAGCGATAGCTTATGAGTGTTCTGGGCCCCTGACTTCCAGAAAGTAGAATAGAATAGAGAAGGAAGATAACCACTGAGGTCAGAACCAGGGACCAATCAAAGAACTCACCCATATTTGACAGCAGGAAGATCTCACTATATCTTGCCCACCTGGATGGTGACTGGGATGTGTTTCTCTTTACTCCCTTTTCTGAATGGGCATTTTAAACTAGTCACTCTCTTCCTTCTCACCCATTTTATATTGGTAGTTTGGAGGCACATCAACTCTAGACCATAGGGACCCTGGACCTGATGCAACCTTCCACACATCACCCATGATTTTGAACTTCAACTTGAATGCACTCACTGGGTGAGAGTTTGAACCTGTATTATGGGGGAGGGAGAGACAATGAGCATGTGACATGCAGAGCTTGTTAATGGGAAGGGTGTGTATCGATGCAGACTCGTTAAAGGGATGCTCTGTGTCAGATAAAGACACCGGCCCACTCAACACCATCCCAAGTCCATGTCCACTTTTAACTCCTCTTCTCTATTAATTAGAATCAAAGATGAATATATCAATTTCCCACTTACGTGTCCTCGGGACATTGTCCCCTTCAATGTGATGTAAACGTCTTGTAGAGGGCTTTCATCTTCCATCTTTTTTCTGAATAGAAGGTCAATCCAATGCCTAGATGCACAACAGCCACCTACAACCATGAAGACAAAAGCTACATTAAGGAAGGTGGAGCAAAAAAGGACAGGTGGCCCAAGGTAAGGACAGCTCTATGGAGACATGGCATCAGCTCTACCCCTACCTTTGCTGGACTGAGAGAGAGAACGGAAACCACTGCATCAGGGCTCTCTGTAACTGACACACATCTTCACCACTAATCAGCTTGTAAACTTGGGGAAGTCATACAATTATTGTGACTCGGTTTTCTCATATACGAAATGAGAGTAATATAATAATAAATCACAGAATTGGGTAAATAAAACACGAAAATATATGCAAAGGATCTCAAACAAATCTTTTCACATAATAAGCACTCGGTAAACAACACTCGTTAGCACCAGCAGCAGCATAATTATATGAGGAAAGCCCAACCTCACCAGTGCCGCAGAAAAACGAAAGTATAGTACGGGAAACTATTTCCATCTGTCAAGGTAAATAATTAAAAAAATGAATTCAGGGAATTCTGTGGTGGTCTAGTGGTTAGGCCTCCGCGCTTTCACTGCTGGGCCTGGGTTCAGTCCGTGGTAGGGGAACTAAGATCCCACAAGCTGTGTGGTGTGCCCACAACCAAAAAAAACCCAACCAAACAAAAAAATTCAGAGAGGGTGCAGTGAAATGTATACTCTGATATATCACTGGTGGGACTATAAATTGATACAATTTTTAGGAAATAAATTTGGCAAATGGTCCTAAGGATTCGAAATATCCAAACCCAGTAATTCTACTTCTGGGCAGAGAGAAGACTTAAAAATACCTCAGAGTATTAAGAAAGAAGATGTTAACTGTAATGCTACATAAAGCAGCAAAAGTCTGGAAGCAGTAGGAATGTCCAACAATTAGAAATGATTAACCATACTGTAGTAATCTTGCTGAAATGTATCATATGTAATAATCATTCAAATTATGTTAGTGAGGTGTATAAGATGGTATGGAAAATATATATTAAGGGAAATACTGACTGCATATACATGAATAAAACATATAACATGAATAAAAAAATCACACAAAAGTAGGAAATTTACCAAAATGTTAACATTGCTGATATCTGGGTTATGAAACTGTAAGTGGTATTTTCCCCCTACTTCTAATTTCCTCTATTTTACCTATTTCCTGTAACGAACTCTCTACCAATTAGGATGCTTTTAGCTGTAGAAAACCTAACTTGCTTTAATGAAAGGAACTTTCCTGTCTCACGGAACTGGGGAGTCCAGGGCAGGCTGGGATTCAGACACAATAAGGGTAGTGATTCAGCATCATCAAGTGCCAGCTCTTTCCATGTCTCCACTTGGAGTCCTCAGCGTGGGCTTCATCCTCAGGGTGTTCATCTCATGGTGTCAACAAAGCGGCGGCCAAAAAAAGTCACGAGCTGACTGGCTAAGAAGGATAGTTCTCTGGAGTAAACAAACTTGGTGCTCTGTTGGGAAGAAGGGGGGCGAATTGATACTGGAGAGTGAGCAACAATGCCTTCCCCACATGGCTACTCTTGTCATTTGTCAAAGTATGTTTACTGCTTCCAAGATTTTCCAAAGTAATTCATTTCACTGTAGAAGACTTGGACAACAGAGGGTATCAAAAAAACCTCACATAGGACCCTATCACATAGCATGACCACTATTAACATTTTGGTTCATTTGTTTTAAAACTCTAAATAATACTACATAACATTCTACCATATGGAAACAGCATAATTTATTTAACCATTTCATTCTTGCAGATAATTTCTGTTAATTCCATTTTCATTATTAGTACCATTGGATGGAATATTTCACCTGATCTCTAATTTGCTTCCTTTGGATAGCGTCCTTTAAGTGATACTACTGGACCAAACTTGTTAAGACTCTTTTTACATATTGCCAAATGAATACATATTACACACCTAATATGAGAAAAAAACCTAATTGATAAAATACAAAATGGGAACCATATTTCCCATAAGTTCACAGGTCAATGTAAATGCCAGATTGTGTAATTAAGAAAAACAGGTTTTGTTAAAATTAAGGCATTATATAAATGTAAGATATTATTTTGATATAAACAAAAATAATGAACACCTGTAACTGTCTTATGACAACAGTCACTCTTAGGGATTAGTTTATAGTTTTTATCATACACATTGTCAATTGCTTAAAACTACTTTCAACACTCCACAACCTATCTGTTAATATAACAGAAGCAACTTTTATCTTAGTTATTATTTATACTCACAGGACTTTAATAATCTATTAATTAGTTTAAAAATTATTAAGCACATAACTATGTGCTTTGAAGATGACTAGGAAACTAGGAATACACTAGTATAATTGAATGTGGAAGACAGACACACAACCAACTAAAATAAATGTGATATGTGGTAAAACAGAGCCAAGAACATTTCATTTTGAGAACCAAGAAAAAGAAGTAATTAACATTTCTCTTTCTTCTCCTAGCTCATCCTCTGCTTAAATTTCAACCAGCTGTTCTTTTTGTCTGGACTTTTAAATCTGACCTGTTCTGCCCCCTGGAATTTGTGTGGCCTCATTTCTGGTCTGCCTTCATAAGCTGAAAGTCCGTGACTGGCTCCACTCATTCTCCTGTCACTTGTCTCTTCTCATTCCAGATCACCCATCTCTTCTGACCTCCAGTGCCCGTCATCACCATGTCACCCCTGCCACTGCCTTCCCAGCTGACCAGCTAGGGGGCTAGGACTGGTCATGCCTCAGAAGGATGCATCAGAAATTAAATTCCTCTGGGCTTTTAAATAATAGGAAGAAAGTAATCCAAACTTAGGGAGTACAAAGGAAAGAATATGTACTCCAATTCATCTTATTATTAAATTAAGAAATTTGGAAAACTTTAGAAGCTTGCACTACTTTTACAGATGGAGACTTAATAGGTCTTTTACTAGTTACAGAAAGCATGTGCAAGAGGAACGATAACTCACCCAAACAGTAAAACGGCAAAAATACGTGACTTAGTAGTGGAAAGACGGCTCTTGAATAACCTCTCAAAAATATATGAAAACAATTACGTCATGATTAGGAAAGTCTAAAGGGATTGTTAAAGAAAGATCAACAGGGCTAACAAAGAAATGTCATTTCCCTCCCCTCTCTTATTTGTGTGAGAATTCCAGAGTAATGTTTGTCCACAGGACGACGGAGAAGCTAATGTATTTACTGGACACTTTCAAAAAGCCATGCAGGGGCTTCCCTGGTGGCACAGCGGTTGAGAGTCCGCCTGCCGATGATGCAGGGGACACGGGTTTGTGCCCCGGTCCGGGAAGATCCCACATGCCGCGGAGTGACTGGGCCTACGAGCCATGGCCGCTGAGCCTGCGCGTCCGGAGCCTGTGCTCCGCAACGGCAGAGGCCACAACAGTGAGAGGCCTGCGTACCGCAAAAAAAAAAAAAAAAAAAAAAAAAGCCATGCAGAGCCTCGGTTTAAGTACATGCCTCTTCTGTCCAGTGTGCTGCACAGCTGTGCTCAGATCCAATCTGTGTGCATTTTCCATTTACATATGTTCACGTCTCCAGAAAGGAAATATGAAGAGAAAAACAGGGAATGTTCCAAGAAAGTGTAAAGTGGATACGAATATAATTAAAACAGTAATTAGAAAACTGAGAAGCTACTAATTTTGTGATTTACTCATGTATTTTCCTGGTAATTAATATTTAAATTTTTGGTAGTTTTTCATATTCAACATCCCAGGGTGAGAGAGTATTAGGCAGTCGCAGCAGTGGTATCTGTCACAGAACACTGTAATAGTGAAGGAAGTGAAAATGACTGCTTCATTCTCACCCCTAGAGGTGCTGCTGGGGAAAGAAACTGCTTAGTTTCTCTTTCTCTCTCCACACTGTGAAAGCTCAAATGTTAATTTAGGCACATACAACGATTACTCCATTCTAAAATGTCAAAAAGGTAATTTGAGGGACTTTCAACTGGAAAGTTTAAGATCACCATATTGAAGTATATTAAAAACTCATAGTGTGTTTGGGACTAGGTCTTAAACTAAAGTGGCTAAAAATTGCAATAACAAGACTTGCAGTGACTTTGAGCTATGAAAGGTCAAACTGGAAGGAATAGAATCCCATAAAATTAAAATAAGGGAATGAAACAAGCTGAAATTAAAATGATTGTGGAAGAATATGGTAGCCTGAGATTAGTCAACATATAATAACGATAGAATGGGCTATTTTTGAAAAATCATAAAAAAATCTTTTGGGCTAACCCAATATAGTATATTTGAAACTATTTTAAAAACAGTGATCCAAGAAATATTTTGGAGTCATATGTAGGTCTGGCACTAATGAATAAAGATTACTGGATGTACTGTATATAAGGCACTTGGACATACCGTGTTTCAATTAAAATGATGACACCATATTTTGGTAATATCTAATATATTTAATTTTGGCAAAATAGTGATTTATTATATAGTAATATTTCAAAAATATACTTTTGTGTTTAACAAACCACTGAAGAGCTCAAAATAATGGCCTATAAACATGCTTTTGCTCCAAACACCAAGCTGCTATTGCACTGAAGGCAGTGAATTCCATCACGGGAGTTATAAGATCCAGGGCTGCAGATCACTGTGAATAAAAAAATAAGTTAATAAGTAACAGTTTCCTAATGCCAGGTAAATTAACTTTACATGGAGGATAAATTTTCAAAGAAGGTTCTTTTTTTTCTTTTTGTTTTTAATTGTGGTAAAATGCACATAGCATAAAATTTGCCATTTTAAACATTTTTAAGTGTACAGTTCAGTAGTGTTAAATGTATGTAAATCATTGTACAACTAATCTCCAGAACTTCTGCATCTGGGAAAAACTGCAACTCTATACGCATTAAACATCTCCTCATTCCCCCTCTCCCAGCTCCTGGCAGCCACTATTCCACAATTTGTTTCTATGAGTTTGACTCCTCTAAATGCCTCATGTAAGTGAAAAGTTTTAAGTTTTCACTCTAATCCAGCTTAAACCAAGACTGTGACCTAAAATAGTTTTACTGACCATAGGATGTTGACATCAGAAGGCTGACTGGGCCATCCTGTAAGTTACAGAAGAAGCCACAAGGGGTCAAGAACCAAATGTGACTACCAGATGGTCCATAGTAACCACGATTTAGATGTATAAAGATAGCCCCAAATATGGGAGGGACTTGCAGATCATTTCTAACAATCCTTTGATTTCAAATCCTATTTCTATCATGGGCTAAAGGTGTAATTCTGGAAAAATTACTTAGCCTAAAATGTAACTCCGTTTGGTCATCCCTAACATAAGGACAATGTATACCATGAATATATCACCACTGCTCTTTCTGTGTGATGGAAAGTAAAGAAAGGCAGGAAGAAACCAAGGTCAAATACATTCTCTGCCATTGATTAACTTTGGGATCCTGGGCAAGTAGTCAATTCTCTTAGTTCTAGTTTCCTTATTTGTAAAACAGGTACAGTAACAATCAAGTAATAGCATTATTGTGAGGACTGAAACCAGATTACTTAGATGAAAAGGCACCCAGCATGTGATGGGCACTCAGTAAATGCTTAACCCTGTGCATTGTAGGGTTGCTGCCTCTACTCACCTCTTCCACTGGGGGGGTGGGAGGGCAGCAAGGTCATGGGATGCCATCAGCCCTTAATTGAGTTGGGGTCTCAGACTAACCTATTGCAGATGTGGTCAGCCAAGGGATCACAAACATGTTAGTAACAGCACATCTAAGGCATGGGTATCATGGGCCATCAAAAAAGATTCTTTTTCTAGCACCATGATTTAATAATACATGTCACTGACTGGATCTGGGTCATATTATATGATTTAATGTCTTATTCTTTTTAAAATATATTTTTTTCAAATTGGGAAATATCTTAACCGTCACTCAGAAAAAGTATTTTCCATTCTAGGTTCCACAGAGCTCCCCAAGTTTTAACAGACACTTTATTTGGGAATTAATGTTCCATATGGAAAAAAAAATTGGTAAACGAAGTTAAATAGATTTATTTGCTGCAGTAATAAGAAGAGTGTCTAAAGTGAAAATGTATGTGGTAAAATTCTAATGATATAATATTTCTCAAAGGTGTGTGATCATGGTACACTTTCTCTCAAAACACATATTAATATTTCTTGATGCACAAATATGGAAAGATTTAGCGAATGTATTGAAAGTGTCAAATCATTACATATGGAGAAGAGAAACCTGCATGCAGTCTTCACACACAGACTTTATACATGACTGTTACAAACAGAACTGATACTGGCATAAAATCATCTAAATCAAAGTTTAAGTAAATAATGATATTCTAATAAATATTCTTATAATTTAAAAAACCTTCATAATATAGTAAATGTTATACCACAGAGCCCTTATCTGTAGCACTCTCTCCTAGGATATATCCTGAAATATTTTGATCTCTTTTAAGTGGAATTGAGGAAAAATGCTAAAATGTTATTTAAATTTAAAGTACAAAATTAGTGAACTTTTCTTCCAGGTCTGAGTCTCAGTGAGCAGAACATCTCCCAGCTACAGTTATGAGAGCAGCCTGATTAAAAGTTGATTATTTCAATAAGAAGAGAAGGAAGCATTGGTGACTGATCGGTATCGACATATGGAGAAATAAGTAAATACAGGAAAATATTTTAATGAATTTTGAATAGGGAATAATTCCTTAAAAACAGAAGTGACTAGCCATAATAGAAAATAATTGATACATGTGGTATTAAAATTAAGAACTTAAAGTAACAATAGTAACAACAGTCAAGCAAGAAAACTAGGAAATAGTTGCAGCTATATAACCAACAGAGGACTACCATTCAGAAAACACACACAATTCATATAAATCAATGAGAAAAGGACAGAAAGTAAAAGGAAAAACTTAACCAAGGAGGCAAATTCTTGTGTACTGAAAACTACCAAAAATTACTGAAAGAAATCAAAGACACAAATGGAAAGACATCCCATGTTCATTTAATATTTAATATTGTTAAGATGTCAGTAGTACTAACTATCCATGAAATCTCTATCTATGAAATCTCTAGATTCTATGAAAGCTCTAACAAAATCCCAGTGGTGGCCTTTTCAGAGATAAAAAAATCCATCATAAAACTCATTTGAAATCTCAAGGGACTCAGAATAGCCAAAACAATTTTGTAAAAGAATAACAAAGTTGGACATCTCACAATTCTGATTTAAGTACTACAAAGCTACAGTAATTTCAGTGGTGTAGTACTGACATAAAGACAAAATTACACACACACAAAAAAAATAGAAATAAACTCCCAAATAATTTTTAACAAGGATACCAAGATCATTCAATGAGGAAAGGACAGTCTTTTCAACAAATGGTTGAGCAAACTGGATATCCACTTGAAAATGAATGAGGCTGGACTCACCTTACACCATATACACAAAAATTAACTCAAAATGAATCAAAGACCTAAAATAAGAGCTAAAACCATGAAATTCTTGGAAGAAAACATAGGAAAACGCTTTATGACATGAGATTTTACAATGATTTTTTTATATGACACTGAAAGCATGAGGACAAAAGACAAATAATTAAATTGGACTACATCAAAATTGAAACTTTTTCTGCACACTTGAACCAAGGAAAGGCCATGTGAGGACAAAATGAGAAGGTGGCCTATTATGCCATCTGCAAGCCAAGAGAGAATTCACCAGAAACGAATCATCAGCACCTTGAACTTGGGCTTCCAGCCTCCAGAATTGTGAAAAAAATTTTGTTTAAGCCATCCAGTATACGGAATTTTGTTATGGCAGCCCACCCTAATACAGTATTTATCCAAAAGAACTAAAAGTAGGATGTCGAAGAGATATCTGCACACCTATGTTCAGTGCAGCATTATCCACAATAGCCAAGAGGTGGAAGCAACCCTATGTCCATTGACAGACGAATGGATAAAGAAAACGTGGCATACACATGTGGACAACGGAAATGTAGTACATTAGTGCTGGGCCACCTAATGTGATGTTAATGTGGGAATGTGAAATTATAAAAAGTACTGTGGAATAGTATGAAAATGTGTGATGGTCACATACTACACATGTTGGAGGTGGAAATGTGATACATATACACACATATACACAACAGAATAGTATTTAGTCTCAAAAGGAAGGAAATTCTGACACATATTACAACATAGATGCCAAGTGAAATAAGCCAATCACAAAAGGACAAATGCCACATGATCTCATTTACATGAGGTACCTAGAGTAGTTGTCAAATTTACAGGGACAGAAAGAAAAAGGGTGGTTGTCAGGGACTGAAAGGAGGGCAGAATGAGGAGCTTGCGTTTAATAGGTACAGAATTTCAGTTTGGGAAGATGAAAAAGTTGTGGAGATGGATGGTATTGACGCTTACACAGCAATGTGAATGTGCTTAATGACACTAATTTGTACCTTTCAATATGCTTAAAAGGTTAAATCTTATGTATATTTTACCATAATAAAAAATGTGGGGCTTCCCTGGTGGCGCAGTGGTTGAGAGTCTGCCTGCCGATACAGGAGACACGGGTTCGTGCCCCGGTCCGGGAGGATCCCACATGCCGCGGAGCGGCTGGGCCCGTGAGCCATGGCTGCTGAGCCTGCGCGTCCGGAGCCTGTGCTCCGCAACGGGAGAGGCCACAACAGTGAGAGGCCAGCGTACCGAGGAAAAAAAAAAAGTGTGATGCATTACATAATCATCAAATTGCAAATATTTAAAGTTTGGTTATGCCAAAAATTGGCATAGATGTAGACAGGATCTGTCCTACATTGCATCGTAAAAGTGTTTTTTCAGTTTTTTTTGTATTAACCCAATCTGACATATTTTAATGAATTGCTCATCTTATGATCCAATATTAGCTAAAGACCTAGGATATACAAACAAAAACATTCACAACACCATTGTTTGTCACAGAAAAACTGAGAAGTAGGAAGCAATTTCAACCAACAATAAAACAGATATATACTCCTTGATATATTCATAAAATAGAATATTATATAGAAAAGAAAATTTTAAAAAATTGTGTTATAACCACAAAAATGTGCACGAATCTCACAGATACAATTTGCAATACTGTGAATCTGTTAAAATACCCTATCATTGGACAGATTCTCAGACTGGATTTTTAAAAATCCAACTTTATGCTGCTAATGTAAAAATGTAAATTTTAATCAAATTAATCTATACCTGCACTGCACTCATAAATAAAACCTCAACTACAATTTTATTTTATATAACTTGACAAATGAATTTAAAATGGAAAACTTCTAAAGAGAAAAAAGGTGGTTTACCCTCTCTATACATCAAGACATTAATTACCACAAACAGTAAAACAAAAAAGAGGACCCTTTAAAAGACATATATGTTCGTGTGTATGTACATATATGTGTATATACATACAAATGTAGGTGTGTATATATGCACCATATATTATAAGTATATATATGTGTACGTATACACACACACACACACACACACACACACACACAGTATGTACCCTTATTTTACGGACCTGAGAGTAGAGAAACAAAATTTGAAATTAATAAAATAAATTATTAGATAATTTTTTCTGGGTTGCGAGGCAGGTAAGACTTTTATAAGAGAAAACAAATAGAGAAAATAAGCAATAAGACTTATACAATATTAAACAAAAAATAATGCACCAAAGACAATGTCCACAATGCTAAAAATCAAGTGGCCAAGAATTCTAATTCTAGCTTATATTGAATTAATCAATCTGCAGAAAACACTTAAAACATCTGGAAAGAGGAAACATACACTATTTGACATCCTTGAAAAGGTAGCAAAGACAGGCAAATGGGTAAAAGTATTATTATATATTTCAGCAGTGGGTACTCACCACGCTGTGTGGTGCATGTGTGGCTAAAACTGAAGCAAAAATTATGTCTACTTGGTTACAAAAAATGAGAGGACAGACTTCTAGGCCACCAGAAGATATAGAAAGTAATGGGAGAAATTCAAGGAAACAGGTAGAAATAGAAGCAAGAACTCTAAAATCTCATATAAACTCCATGTAGATCACTGGCTGATGTGAGACCTTCACATTAGTCAATGATATTGCAAGAAGTTCAAAACCAGAAAGGGAGGGTTTCCCTGGTGGCGCAGTGGTTGAGAGTCTGCCTGCCAACGCAGGGGACATGGGTTCGTGCCCCGGTCCGGGAAGATCCCACATGGCACGGAGCGGCTGGGCCTGTGAGCCATGGCCCCTAAGCCTGTGCGTCCGGAGCCTGTTCTCCACAACAGGAGAGGCCACAACAGTGAGAGGCCCACGTTAACGCAAAAAAAAAAAAAAAAACCAGAAAGAGTTGGAAAGCTGAACAAACTGAGAAGATGGTGCCTACAATGGGAGAGACAGTTTAGATTTTGAATCTAGCATATTATTAGACTAAATAATAAACACTCTTCAGAGCAAAAATAAGCCAGAAGACTCTACATAGCACTACCAATAAAGTTTAGCATATAATAAAAATTATTAGATTTTCAAAGACACAGAAAACTAACTCATAGTCAAGAGAAATAAGAGTTTAAAAAAAATGAATAGAGTAACAACAGCAAAGATACTGGCAGCTCCAAATGACAGTCCCAACTAAAGAAACATGAAAATAATCAAGCAAAAACTCTCAGAATTAACTTGGAAAGAACTCTAAAAAACAATCAACATATAGGAAATAGTAAAATGGCAGAAATAAGTCCATTCTTATCAGTAATTACTTTTAATGTAAATGGATTAAATTCTACAATCAGAAGACAGAAACTGGCAGAATGAATATTTATGATCCAACTATATGCAATCTGGAAGAGACTCACTTTAGACCAAATAGGTTGAAAGTGAAAAAGTGGAAAAAGATATTCCATGGAAACTGTAATGAAAAAAAAGCTGGCACTAATTCAGGTTAAATAGACTTTAAGTCAAAAACTGTTATAATTGAAAAAGGAAATTAAAAGGATCAAATCACAAAGAAGATATAACAATTATAAAAATATACATACCAAACAACAGGTACAGAAAATATATAAAGCAAAGACTGGCAGAACAGAGGGAGACATAGCTCTACAGCAATACTTGGAGATTTCATTACCTCTCTTCCAATAATGGATAGAGTTTCTAGACAGAGGATCAATAAGGAAATAGAGGACTTGACAACACCATAAACCAACTAAATTAACAGATGTATATAGAACACCTCACTCATAGCAACAGAATACCCATTTTTATCAAGTACACATGGAATATTTTCTAGGATAGACAATATTTTAGGACACAAGACAATTCTTCATAAATTTAAAAAGAATGATATCATACAAATCACAATAGAATGAAGCTACTGAAGAAATCAGCAACATAAGGAAAAGTGGAATGTTCACAAATATGTGGAAATTAAACAACACATTCTTAAAAGGCCAAGAAGATAAAGAAGATATCAAAAGGGAAATTGGAAAACATATTGAGATGTATTAGAATGAAAGCATAACACACCAAACCATATGAGATTAAGTGAAAGCAGAGGAACATTTATTAGTAGTAAATGCCTATATTGAAAAAAAAAGAAAGATCTTAAATCAATAACATAACTTTACACCTGAAGGGATGAGAAAACAACAAACTAAATCTACAAATAGCAGAAGGAAGAAAAAGTTTTAAAAGATTAAAGTGAATATTAATAACAGAATTTTAAAAATAGAGAAAAGGAAAACAGAAGTTGATTTTTATAAAGACTAAAAGGATTGACAAACTTTTAGGTAGATTGAGAATAAGAGAGAAGAGAGAAATTTCCAGAGTCAGAAAGAAAGATGGAACATCACTACCAAACTTACAGAAATAAAAAGGATAAGCCAATTTTAAGAAAAATTATATGCCACCAAATTAGGTAAGCTAGAAAAAAAAATGAAAAATACCTGGAAACCCACGTGTTACAAAAACTGACTGAAGAAGAAATAGAAAATTGGAAGAAATCTATAACAAGTAAAGATATTGAGTTAGTAACTGAAAACCTCCAATAATGAAAATCTCAGGGTGAGATGGCTTCACTGGTGAATACTACCAAACAGTTAAAGAAGAATTAAACCAATTCTTCTCAAACTCTTTCAAAAACAGAAAAGGAGGAAACAGTTACTAATCAATCTGTGATATCAGCATTGCCCTGACATCAAAGCCAGATAGAGTTATTACTAAGACAGGGAAATAAATGTCAATATCTCTAGAATGCAGATGCAAACATCCTTAACAAAATACTAACAAGCAACTTCCAGCATTGTATTAAAGTATTATTCACCATAATGAAGTGGGATATATCCCAGGAACTGCAAAGGTGGCTAAATATATAAAAACCAATCAAAGTAATATACTATACAAATAGAAGGGGGAAAAAACTCTACATGATCATCTCAATTGATGCAGAAAAAGAATTTGAAAAAATCCAAAATTTTCATCATAAAAACACTCAACAAACTAGGAACAAAATGAAAAAAATTTCAATCTGATAAAGGGCTTTTATGAAAAACCCAAAGCTAACATCATCTTCAATAGTGAAATATTGAAAGTTTTCCCCCTAAGATCAAGAACAAGGCAAGGATGTCCTAAAGAAAGTTCTAGAGAGAGCAATTAGGCAAGAAAAAGAATAAAAGGCATCTGAATTATAAAAGAAAAAGTAAACTAATTGTAGATGACATGATTGCGTGTATGTATACACACACACACACACACACACACACACACACACACACAACCAGGGAGAGAGAGAAACCTGTGAATACACATATACACATGGTACTAGAGCTAATAAAGGAATTCAGCAAAGTTGCAGGATACAAGATCAACACACAAAAAAGTGGTTATGTCTATACACTAGCAGTGAAAAGTCCCAAAAGAAAATTAGAGAAGCAATTATATTTACATGATAATCCACAAAAAATCTAGATGTAAATTGAAGCAAGAAGGTTGAAGACTTACAAAATTAAAATTATAAAACATTGCTGTAAGAAATAAAAGAAGACCTACATAAATGGAAACACATCCTATGTTGGAGAAGTGGAAGACAATATTATGAAGATGACAATACAATCCAAAGGAACCTATAGATCAATGTATCCTGTATCAAAATCCCTCAGGCTTTTTTTTTTTTTAATAACATCTTCATTGGCGTATAATTGCTTTACAATGGTGTGTTAGTTTCTGCTTTATAACAAAGTGAATCAGTTATACATATACATATTTTCCCATATCTCTTCCCTCTTGAGTCTCCCTCCCTCCCACTCTCTCTATCCCACCCCTCTAGGTGGTCACAAACCACCAAGCTGATCTCCCTGTGCTATGCGGCTGCTTCCCACTAGCTATCTATTTTACGTTTGGTTTTGAAAAGAGGGAATGATGATCCTCAAATTCACATGGAATTGCAAGGGGCCTAAAATATACAACGTAGTTTTGAAAAATACAAGCCTAGAGTACTCACACTTCTAAATTTCAAAACTCCCTACAAAGCTACCGTAATCAAAACAGTGTAGTACTAGAAAAGGAGAGAATGTACACTAATGGAATAGAACTGAGAGTCCAGAAATAGCCACAGACATCAGTGGCGAACTGATTTTCAACAAGGATGACGAGACCACGCAAGGGGGAAGAACAGTCTCTTCAGTGAAAAGTCCTGTGACAACCAGATAGCCACATGCCAAGAATATATTTGGACCCCTAACTCACACTGTTTTCTAGAACTTACCTCAAATCATCAATGACCTCTTTGAAAAAAAGGAAAGGGGTAAATTTTTCACAATTTTAGATTCCATGTTTTTTTTAGAAATGACACCAAAAGCATCAGCAATAAAAAAGAAAATAAACTGAACTTCATAAAAATATAAAATTTCTGTGCACAAATGGACATTATTAAAAAGTGAAAAAACTCTCTGAGAATAAACATTTGCAAATCATACACGTGCTAAGGTCTGAGTATAAAGAATATGTAAATAGCCCTTAGAACTCAACAACAAAAAGAAAGAAAACCCAATTTAAAAAATGAACAGAAGACTTGTCTAGACATTTTTCTGAAGATATACAAGTGGCCACCAAGTACAGGAAAAAATGCTCAACATCATTAGTCATTTGGGAAATGCAAGTCAATACTGAGACCCTACTTCACACACAAGGATAGCAATACTTCTTTTAAAGGAAAATAACAAGTGTTGTTGAGATAGTTACCATTGTATATTATTAGTAGCACTGTAAAATTGTGCAGGCACTGTGCTAAATAGTTTGAAAACTGCTCAAGAAAGGGTAAACACAGGATTGCCTGTGTATAAAATATAAACAAACAATGCAATATTATTCAACCATAAAAAGGAATGACATACTGATACATACTACAATGTGGTTAAATCTTGAAACATTAGGCTAAGTGAAAGGAAGCCAGAGAAAAAATGACACATATTGTATCTTTTCATTTGTATGAAATATCCAGAATAGAGACAGAAAGCAGACTGGTAGTTGTCAGGGGCCGAAGGTAGAGAAAAATAGGGAGTAACCACTTAATAAGCACAGAGCTTCTTTTTGAGGTGATTAAAATGTTTGGGAACTAGGTAGAGGTGGTGGTTGCACAGCACCATGTACTAAATGTCACTGAATTATCCACTTTAAAATGGCTTTATATTACATGAATTTCAACTTAATTAAAAAATGAGTGAGCTTCAAGTGACCCCTGGGCCAATATCAATTGGTGCAACATATGTGTAATTGATAATCAAAAAGGGAGGACAGAGAGAATAATGCAGAAAACAATAAATGACATATATGACCCAAAAGCGTTGAATTTAACAAGAGACATAAATGAATAATCCAAAAAACTCTGCAAACACCAACATGAAATGTACAAAACCTCCACCCCTACACACAACATAGTCAAACTGCTATAAACCCCCAGTAAAGATAATCTAAATGCTATGGAGTAAAAATGACGACACATTAAATGCAGGGTGCGAGAGGGAAGAAGTATGAGTAGCAGCTCACTTCTCACTAGGAGCAATAACTGCTAGAAGGCAGTGGAATATTATTCAGCGCTAAAAAGAAATACTACTAAGTGAAGGAAGTCAATCTGAAAAGGCTACACACTGTATGATTCCAACAATATAAAATTCAGGAAAAGGCAAAACTATGGAAACAGTAAAAAGATCAGTGGCTTGGGGATAAAGAATAATGAATAGGTGGAAAGCAGAGAAATTTTAGGGTAGTGTAGCTACACTGTATGATACTATAATTGTAAACATGTCATTATACATTCGTCCAAAAAACCACAGAATGTACAACACCAAGAGTGAATCCTAATGTAAACCATGGACTTTGGGTGATAATATTTCATTCATTATAGATTCGTCAATTACAACAAATGTATCACTCTGCTGAGGGATGTTGAGCAGTGGAGGTTAAGTATGAGGGGGTCCAGGGGACATATGGAAAATCTCTGTACCTTACATTCAAATTTGCTTTGAACCCAAAACTGCCTAAAAAATAAAGTTTATTTAAAAAACGTGAAAGGTAAAAACAGACATTTGGTAATACAATTTAGAGACATTGTAGACAATAACCCTGCACTACAAGTAAGGCTAAAAGAAGTTCTTTAGCCTGAGGAGAACAGTGACCAGATAGAATAAAGGAAATGATTTACCATTTTGCCTGAAACCGAAACATAATAACCATAGAGAGACATGGAAAATGGTTTTCAAGAAACTCAACAGCAAACTACAAGGGACAGTGATCCCAGGGGACATACAGGAAACAAAATATTGATATATGAGCTCTACAACTGTTGTAGATTATTGCTTTCAGTGAGTTTCTAAATTATGGCAAAGGGAACTGTGGTAGAGCTGAGTTCTTCCCTGAACTGAAGAGACAAAGCTGAAGTCCAAGAAGACACTGAATGAAGCTAGTGTTCTTCCTGTGAAACAGAAAGGAGATACTGTGGAGACAGAGAACTCTGGAGATGAGTAGAACATCTCACTTGATTATATAACAGAAATCAGCATATGTGTCTGAGGAAGCTACCTGAATCTGGGGAAAGGACCAACAATTTTGATAACTTTAGAGGAAAGGGTGCTTGGCAATCTCTCAGGCTAAGGAACAGTGTCTGTTCCCAATAACCAGAATAGAAAATTCATATTCAAAAGGCATTGGGTGGAGAACTTAGGAAAGTAGTGGAAAATGATTAGCTTTAGACTGAATGCTGAACCAGAAACACCAATCAGATTAGAAAAGCAAGACATGAAATGATCAAATTGTTTTCAATAATGTATTAATTGCATGTGAAAAAAAGAAGACAAAATTCACAGGATTACAAAAATATGTAGTACCAAATAAGGTAAAATCACAATGTTTGGAATCTACACAAAGATCACTAGGCATGAGAAAGAGGCAAGAAAACACATAATAAAGGGAATAATCAAACAATAAAACCAAACTAGAAAAAAGGAGATGAAATACTTGTATAATAAAAACTACAAAACATTGCTGAAGGAAACTACAGGAGACCTAAATAAATAGAAAGTCATTCTGTGGTCATGGTAGGAAGACTTAATATTAAGATGTCAACAACATTACCCAAAACAATCTAGATATTCAATGCAACCCCTATGAAAATTCCAACAACTTTTTTTTTTAAAGAAATTGAAAAGCCATTCCTCAATTCATAGTAAATTGCAAATGGCCCTGAACAGCCAAAACACAATCTTGAAAAAGAACAAAGCCAGAGGACTCATACTTCCCAATTTCAAAACATACTACAAACCTCCAGTAATCAAAACAGACAGACATACCAAGGGAACAGAAATAAACCTATTCATTTATTACCAACTGTTTCTTGATAAGGGTGCCAAGTCCATTCAATGTGAAAACAGTAGACTCTTCAACAAATGGTGCTGGGAAAACTGTACTTCCACAAGCAGAAAAACAAAGTTGGATCTCTACCTCACGCTATATACAAATATTAACTATGACTTAAATAAAGAGCTAAAAATTCCTAGAAGAAAACATAGGGCTAAATCTTCATGTCTTTTGGTATGGCAACAAATGATTAGATATGGTAACAAAGTTAAAAAACGGATAAATTGGACTTCATCAAAATTTAAAATTTTGTGCATCAAAAGACATTATCAACAACTCCGTTAAACGGCTAAGCAGAAATGTTAACAGGGTCTATCTCTTTCTGGCACAAGATATAAGCACTAATCATAAGAAAGCTGGAGTGATTATATTAATATCTAACAAAGTAGACTTCAATGCAAGGAATATTATCAGGAATAAAAAGGTGTATCATTACATAATGATGGAGAGTCAAGTCATCAGGAAAAGTAGCAATCCTAAATGCCTATTTACATAATTACTGAGTTTCAAAATACTTGGAAGACAATAAAGGAGAAATAGTCCAATCCACAATATCACCTGGGAGCTTCAACATTTCACTCTTACAAATTGATTTAACAAGTGGAAACTAGAACAATAGAAATACAGAAGACAACTTCTATTTAAATGCCAGAATAAACTTATTATTCAAGAAGACATGGAACATTCATCAAGATGAGCCATATCCTGAACCTTATAACACTTCTAAAAACAACTAAAAGATTCAAAGTAATATAGAGCATGCTTTCTAAACAGAAAAAATTTAGTTGGAAATCAACAATATAAAGATACACTGGAAGTGATCAGTTATATGGGAATTAAACAGAATACTATGAAATGAGCCCTGGGACAAATAAAATTACAAAGAAAATTAGAAAATATTTTGCACTGAGTGAAAACTTAAAAATAAATAAAATTAGTAGGATGAAGGTAAAACAATGGTAGGGAAAAATGTATAGCCTTAAATACTTATGTAAGAAAAGAAAAAGATATAAAATCAATGAATTGACAGTATGCTGCTCCCTTAAGAAACTAAAGAAAGAATAGCACATTAAGTTTCAGATGAGGAAGAAAGCATAAAATAAATAAATAAATAAATAAAGAGCAGATATTAATGAAATAGAAATCAAATGAAAAATTCAAAACTAAAATCTGGCTCTTTGAAGAGACTAATAAAACTGATAAACCTCCAGCTAGAGCTTGTAAAACAAAAATAAGATACAAAACAAAAATAAGAAGAATGCCTGTTTTTATTTCTATTCAACACCATACAGGAGGACCTAGTCACTGCAATAAAGTAAAAGAAAAAATGGCACAGATATCAGATGAAGAAGTAAAACTGTTATTTGCAGATGATATGTTTATTCTTGTAAAAAAATACAGGGTCTACAAAATAATTATGACATCTAATCACTGAATAAAACAGATATATGGGATCCAGGTTAATATTTAAAAATCAATATGCTATAGTAATTCAAAAACACAGAGCAAGCAAAGCAATTTTTTAATGTAATATGGTAATAAAGCTTCATTAATTAAGACACTTCGGTATTGGTGAAATGATAAACATAAGGATAAATGGAGCAGAATTAAACCCACATGAATATATAGTCAGTTAAACTTTTGACAGAGGTACCAAGGAAAATTTAATGACAAAAGAAAAGTCTTCAACAGATGGTGCTGTATCACCAGGACAGGTTATCTGTATTGTAACAAATGATTATTGACCCTTACCTCATACCAAATAGAAATATTAACTCAATATCTATCATAGACTTAAATGCACAACCCAAAAGTACTAAACAAAAAGCACAGTAGAAAATCTTTGTGACCTTAGGGTAGGAAAATTTTATTAGAACACAAAAACACATGAACCACAGAATTAAAAAAATTAATAAATTGGACTTCTTCAATGTTTTGCTTTGAAAACAAAAATGTAAGCCACAGTCTGGGAAAATATATTCACAGCACATATATAAGAAAAAAAACGTTTTGTCCATATTAAATTAAGAACTCTTACAACTCAGTGAGACAAACAACACACTTAAAAAATGGGAAAGATATTTAAACAGATACTGTGCAAAGGAATACCAATATCCAATAGAAAGTTGAAAATATCTTTTAAAAAGGAAAATTAAAATTAAAACCTCAATGAGATACCACTACACATACACACACTGGAATGGCTAAAATTAAAAAAGAGTGACCATACTATGCTTTGGCAAGTATTTAGAACAAGTGGAACTCCACAACTTTGCTGGTAGAACATGAAAATTGTACAGCCACTTTAAAAATAATTTGGCTTTTTTTTTTTTTTATAAAGTTAAACATACACTTACCGTATGACCCAGCAATCGCAATCATAGGTATTTTCCCAGAAGAACTGAAAACACATGTCCACCCAAAGACTTGTACAGGAATGTTCATAGCAGCTTTATTTGTAATGGCCTAAAACTGGAAACAACCCAGATGTCCATCGTCAGGTGAATGGATAAATAAAATGTGGCATATCCATACAATGGACTACTACTCAGCAATAAAGAGGAGCAAACTATTAATACATGACATAATACTGACAAACCTGAAAATTATGCCGAGTGAAAGAATTCAGACAAAGATTATATACTGCATGATTCCATTTATTAAAAATTATTAAAATGCATGCAAATATATAGTGATGCAGAGCATATCTGCATTTGCTTGGGAATGGATATTGAGGGAGGACTGATTACAAAAATGCATAAGCAAAATTCAGGGTTACAGCAGAGATCCTCTTCTTGATTGTGGTGATAGTTTCATGGATGGATACGTGTCCAGGTCATTAAACTGTATAATTTCAACATGAGTACTTAATTGTATGTCATTGTTGAGCCCAAACAAAGCAAGTTCTAGAGGTTATTTAAGGCAAGATGCCATTTATTGATTATCATGCAAACCAATACTATATGTCATTGTTGACTGTCTCAATAAGAATTAAAAGTATAAAATTTGGGATTGGGGTAAAAAATATCCAATTCTGATAATGAATATATCTGAGCAGAAGAGGAAGACAATGGATTGTTGAGGTCTTCACAGGAAGCTTCAGCTGTGTCCTATTTAAATCACTTTAAATCTTAGGATACAAAGCAAGTGACAGAATATGAAATTTGTTTCGAATGGGTGATATGAACATACTTGCTTATAACATCATTTTCTATATTTCTAGATGTTTGAAATATAACATTATAAAGAAAAATTTTATTTCCAAAGAGCGATAATAAATCAAAGACAGACACACACATACACACATACATGCATCCGTTCCCTGAAAATCAAAACTAAACAAGCTTCAAGGTACAGATAGTTTCAATGAGGTATTGAGGGAAAAATTATATAAATTTTACATAAACCATTCAGAAAAAGGAAGAAGAGGGAACGACTGCAATTCATTTTTAAAATAGCAAGTTCCCTAATAATAAAATTTTATAAATATTTACAAGAAAACTATAGACCAAAGTTCCTTATGGATATAGATACAAGAATCTTTAACTAAATGTTAGCATACAAACCTCAGTGATATGTAGAAATTATGAATGATGATCACATATAGTTTATATTAGAGGTCAGTTTATACAAAGTTGGTTTAACTTCTATGTATTGATCAATGCATCATAAAACATGATAAAAGATACAAAACATATGATCATCTCAATGGTGTATACAAGACATGACAAAATTCAATCTCTTTCATGATGAAAAATCAAAATAAATAGAGAATGGAAGGGAATTTCCTTCATCAACCCGATTAATGGTATCTCTTAAAAGCCGCCAGCTAGCATCACAGCTAACGGGGAAAGCCCGTGGGCCCTGACAGTTGGCACAGGAAAAGAATGCCAATTCTCACCACTTTTGGTGAGCACTTTTCTGAACATTCTAGCCAGACTAATAGGGGCAATAAAAAGAAATAAAGATCATGGAAATGGGAAATAAAGCAGTGAAACTGTCTTTATTCCTATGTGAGAAGATTAGGTATGAAGAAAATCCTAAAAATAAAAAATAAATTCTTAGAACTATAAGTTGTAGCAAGGCCACACAATACAAGGTCAATGTTTCTAGAAGAAAATAGGAAAAATTCTTCATGAATTTGGGATAAGCAGAAATTTCTTGGATGGACACAATATCTTTGGTTCCTTAAGAAAAAAATTAAGGAGCTTAGTTTTCTCAAAATTAAAACTTCTGTATTTGAAAGACACCATTAAGAAAGTAAAACGAGTATATATGGACCTGTTTCCAGAATACATAAATAAACCTTGTAAGTCAATATTTAGAAGAATAACCAGAAAAAGGGTGGAGGAAATGATGTGAACAGTTTACAAAAGAACATATGTGAATGCTCACAGAGAACAAGAGAAGATATTTGATATCGTTAGCTATAAAGTAAATACAAATTATATCACAAATAAAATAGCACTACACTGATTAAAATTTAAAAGTTGGACAATATCAAGACTGCAAGAATGTGAAACAACCAGAAATCTCATACACTGCTCGGTGGACATGCAAAATCATACAACTACTTTGTAAAAGTTTGGGAGTTTCTTAACAGTTAAAAACACTCTACCATATTATCCTAAAACTTAACTCTTATGCATTTACCCAAGAGAAATGAAAACATAGGTCCACAAACACCTTACACAGAAATGTTCATACAAGCTCTATTCACAATACCCCAAAACTAGAAACAACCCAAATGCCTGTCAAAAACTGAATGTATAAATAAACAGTGGTAAATTTAATAAGTAGTTGTGATTGTGAAGTAGCATAAGGGAACAATTTGGAGAATGGAAATTTCTATATCTTCATAGCGGTATTGGTTAAATGGATGAATACACTTGTCGAAACTCACTGAATTGTACAATTAAAATGTGCACATTTAAAAATGAGTGTATTTATGACACCTATATAAAGCTGATTAAAAAAATTTTCCCATAAATACTGCATGATCTAAAATAGTCAAATTCACAGAGGCAGGAAGTAGAATGCTGGTTCCCAGGGGCTGCTGAGAGGGAGAAATGCGGAGATATTACAAAGTTTTAGTTATGCAGGATGAATAAATTCTGGAGAACCAAGTAGAGCAATATGATTCTAATTAACAATATTACATTGCATACTTGAAATCTGGTAAAAGGATAGATCTTAAATGATCTCACCATACACACACACACACACACACACACACACACACACACACTCACACATATACACTATATATATATATATATATATATATATATATATATATATATATATATATATAT
>NW_006797412.1:110833-127266 GCF_000442215.2 Lipotes vexillifer | reverse complement strand
CCCCTGCATTGGGAGCATGGAGTCTGACCTACGGGATCACCAGGCTAGTCTCTACACACACACACACACACACACATATTCTATATATATATATATATATATATATATATATATATATGTATATATATATATGTAACTATGTTAGGTATGGAGCATGATGGATATGTGATTAGCGTAATTGTGGCGATTATTTCACAACGTATACATATATCAAAACATCAAGTTGTATATCTTAGATACATACAACTTTGTCAATTGTACCACAATGAAGATGAAAAACAGACACAGAGATATAACACATTTATGAATATGAAGCCACCTTCTCCCCAAAACGTAATCCTATCAGGCTTACTGAAAATGAAAACTGACCAGCTGATTCTAAAATAAATAGGGGAATATAAGGACCTTGTGACAGACTGTATTTCCCAGAGATGGCTAACAATATATCTATCCTATTCTACACATTCTTACAATTGGGACCTTGTTGAGCGGTAGAATCCATCTGGGTCACCTCCTCTGCTCCTAAGTGGAACTTTGCATGACAGAAGTGACACCAGCTGACTTCTGAGGCTAGGTCATGGCTTTTTATTGTTGTCTTAGGACATGAGCTTTTAGATTCCGCTGCCATACTGTAATGTAACAGTGCCCATTGCTCACCCAGGGCCAGTTAATGTGTATAATCCCATGAGTTAGTAAGGAAACACTCAAGAATAACAGGCTTATGGCCAGTGTAAACAGAAAATTCTTGCCTCAATAGCACAGAATGACTAGCCTAGACTGAACATTGGTTTAGCCAAATAAATTAAAAGTAAGACCAGGGCTTCCCTGGTGGTGCAGTGGTTGAGAGTCTGCCTGCCGATGCAGGGGAAGCGGGTTCGTGCCCCGGTCCAGGAGGATCCCACATGCCAAGGAGCAGCTGGGCCCGTGAGCCATGATCTCTGAGCCTGTGCGTCTGGAGCCTGTGTTTCGCAATGGGAGAGGCCGCAACAGTGAGAGGCCCACGTACCACAAAAAAAAAAAAAAAAAAAGTAAGACCAGAAATAACCAAACTGTTTCCAAACAATTTTTCTGTGTATGTAAGAACAAAAGTCAATAATGCAAACATATAAAAATACAAAAATATTCAATGCCAAACAACAGAACATTCACAAATATCTGGTATTCAGTGAAAAATTACTTGGCATGAGGGAGACAAGACAATATGACTCACGATAAGAAAAAAAGTTAATTACAATCTACCCTGAATATGTGGAAAAGGACATTAAAACAATTAATGTAACAATATTCCCTATGTTCAAAACTTAGAAAGCCCAGAGATAAACCCATGCACCTATGGTCAACTAATCTATGACAAAGGAGGCAAGGATATACAATGGAGAAAAGACAGTCTCTTCAATAAGTGGTGCTGGAAAAACTGTACAGCTACATGTAAAATAATGAAATTAGAACACTCCTTAACACCATACACAAAAATAAACTCAAAATGGATTAGAGACCTAAATGTAAGAACAGACACTATAAAACTCTTAGAGGAAAATATAGGAAGAACACTCTTTGACATAAATCACAGCAAGATCTTTTTTGATCCACCTTCTAGAATGATGGAAACAAAAACAAAAATAAACAAATGGGACCTAATGAAACTTCAAAGCTTTTGCACAGCAAATGAAACCATAAACAAGACGAAAAGACAACCCTCAAAATGGGAGAAAATATTTGCAAATGAATCAACGGGCAAAGGATTAATCTCCAAATTATATAAACAGCTCATTCAGCTCAATATTAAAGAAACAAACTACCCAATCCAAAAATGGGCAGAAGACCTAAATAGACATTTCTCCAAAGAAGACACAGAGATGGCCAAGATGCACAGGAAAAGCTGCTCAACATCACTAACTATTAGAGAAATGCAAATCAAAACTACAATGAGGTATCACCTCACACCAGTCAGAATGGGCATCATCAGAAAATCTACAAGCAACAAATGCTGGAGAGGGTGTGGAGGGAAAGGAACCCTCTTGCACTGTTGGTGGGAATGTAAATTGATACAGCCACTATGGAGAACAGTATGGAGGTTCCTTAAAAAACTAAAAATAGAATTACCATATGAACCAGCAATCCCACTACTGGGCATATACCCAGAGAAAACCATAATTCAAAAAGACACATGCACACCAATGTTCATTGCAGCACTGTTTACAATAGCCAGATCATGAAAGCAACCTAAATGCCCATCGACAGACAATGGATAAAGAAGATGTGGTACATATATACAATGGAATATTACTCAGCCATTAAAAGGAATGAAATTGAGTCATTTGTAGAGACATGGTTGGATCCAGAGACTGTCATACAGAGGGAAGTAAGTCAGAAAGAGAAGAACAAATATCGTATATTAATGCATACATGTGGAACCCAGAAAAATGGTACAGATGAACCAGTCTGCAGGGCAGAAATAGAGATACATGTAGAGAACAAACGTATGGACACCAAGCAGGGAAAGCGGTGGGGGGGTGGGGGTGGGGTTGTGATGAATTGGGAGATTGGGGTTGACACGTATACACTGATGTGTATAAAATGGATGACTAATAAGAACCTGCTATATAAAAAAGTAAATAAAATTTTTTAAAAAACCCAAAAACTCAGTAATGCAAAAATATAAAACTACAAAAATATTCAATGCCAAACAACAGAACATTCACAAATATCTGGCATTCAGTGAAAAATTACTTGGCATGAGGGAAACAAGACAATATGACTCATGATAAGAAAAAAAGTTAATTGCAAACTACCCTGAATATGTGGAAAAGGACATTAAAACAATTAATGTAACAATATTCCCTATGTTCAAAACTTAAGATAACATATGGAAGATACAAAAAAAAATTTCATTCAATCTTCTAGAGGTCAAAACCATGCTGTGTGTGATGAAAAACACTCTGGGTAGGATTACTGGTTGATATGATGTTGTAGAAGGAAAGATGACCAATCTTGAAGATACAGCAATAGAAACTACAGAGAATAAAACACACAGAAAAAATTTTTAATGAAGAGGTCAATAAAGAGCTGTGGCAAAATGTCAGTCAGGTTAATATGCTTTTAATTGGAATCCCTGGTGGAGAAGATGAGACTAATAGAAAAATTATTTGAATAAATAAGTAAAACAATTTTCCAAATTTGAGGAGCACTGAGTGTCCACAAATCCAAGAAAATGAAATATTCTTCAATAGCAAATTCACACCAGAAGAAATGTTAAATAAAATCCTTCAGGCCATATGAAGAGAACTACAGGTGGAATTGGGTCTACACCAAGAATGAAGACTAATGGAAAGGATAATTAGATGGGTAAATACATGTGATTTTTTCTTATCATTTACATCCCCATAAAAGATAAACTGCTTAATAAACAGAACAATGTGGTGTGGGATCTGTGACACAGGTAAGCTTAACTGGGTGGATGTCAACAATAGCGCAAAGGTCAGGAGAGAAGAAATGGAAGTATAATATTTTAAGATGCTTATACTTCATATGAAGTGGTATAATATTAATTAAAGGTAGACTGATAAATTAATGATATACACCATAAGCCTAAAATTACTACTAGAATAAAAACACACAGAGCTCTACCTAATCGGTCAACAAGGCAGATAAATGGAAGCACAAACACTATTCAATTAATTTAATTGAATGTAGAAAAAATGGAAAAAAAGGAGCAAAAAATAAGTTGGGGAAATAGAAAACAGTGAGAGGATACACTTGAACCTGACAATGTGAGTAGTTACATAAAATTGGGTTTAAAGATGCCAACTACAAGGCAGATATTGTCAGACTGGACTTAAAAAGCAAGATCAAATTGTATGTTGCCTAAATAAATACATCTTAAATATGACGATATAAATTTAAAGTAAGGGGCTAGCAAAAGGCATAGCATTTGTACTGGCCAGTTTTATGTGTCAGTTTGGCTAAGCAATACTAGTTATTCAATTAAACACTAATCTAGGCATTGTTGTGCAGGTTATTTTGTAGATAAGATTAACGTTTATGATCAACTGACTTTAAGGGGATAATCTGGTGGGACTGATTTAATCAGTTGAACGGCCTAAGACAAGAACTGAAGGTCCCTTGAATAAGAAATTCTGCCTGTGGACTTCAGCTTCAGACTGTGGCCAAGAGTTTTTTGTCTACCCTTCCTGAAGACCTGCCCTATAAATTCTGGAATTATCTAGTTAGCTATCACAATTACATGAGCCAATTTCTTGCAATAAATCTCTCAGTATACATATATCCTACTGATTCCATGATAACACTAATAAAAAGATAAACCATGATAACACTAATAAAAAGAAATCTGTAGTTGGCAGTATTAATATTAGACAAAACAGAAGTCAGAGGAAAGATTATTATAAGGAACAAAAAATATCTCGTAATGATAGGGGCATGAATATAACCAGAAGGATATAGTATAAAAAATGTTTCAGTAAATTAAAAAGTATTCAAATCACACATATTCTCTCTGACAACTGAATTAAATTAGGTTTCAATAACAGAAAGATCTCAGGGCTTCCCTCGTGGTGCAGTGGTTGAGAGTCCACCTGCCGATGCAGGGGACACGGGTTTGTGCCCCAGACTGGGAAGATCCCACATGCCGCAGAGTGGCTGGGCCCATGAGCCATGGCCGCTGAGCCTGCACATCTGGAGCCTGTGCTCCACGATGGGAGAGGCCACAACAGTGAGAGGCCCATGTACCACAAAAAAAAAAAAAAAGAAAGAAAGATCTCTGAAAATTCCCATAACATCTGGAAATTAAACACCACAATTCTAAATAACCAATTGCTTGAAGAAGAAATCCAAAGAGAAATGAACATTATGAAGTGAATGGAAATGAAAATACAACATGTCAAAATTTGTGAGGTGCCACTAAGGCTAGGGTGAAGTTTATATCTTGACAGCCACAAATTATCAAAACATTACCCACTTCCCCTCAAAATAAAAACCTGAATAGCCATAAGTATTAAAGAAATCGAATTTTTAGCAAAAAAAACAAAAAACAAAACCCCAAAAGACAAAAAACACTCCCAACAAAGAAAACAAAATAAAAGGTGTACTCTGTCTTTGCCTTGCTGCTTATAGTAAAATGCAGGAGGAAAGAGATAAATTGATGATGGCACTGCTAAGCAAAAAGGAACCATCACCTGGTAATTAGAAACCTATCCAGATTTCAAAGAATGCTAAAGTCAGGAAGTCCACTGTTAAAAAGCAAGATCTAGAGAGTAATGCTATGGCTGGATAAACTTTTGCTACCAAGACTATGTATGTGATTCATAGGTCCACTCAACCATCCTGGAAGAAACCTGGAATTGAGATATGGAATTGCAGGAAAGTTCTGTGCCTCCACAAGAGGTGTCCCTCTTGACTAATGATGTGAATACCCATGACATACACAGGAGAACTGCAAGGTTTTTAAGAATGTTTTACAGCAGAAACACTGCTAACTTGGACTAAAGGGAACAGAGACAGGATCAAATTAAAGACAGTTTTTAGATTTCCTAAATTCTACAAGCAGGAAATGGGCTGGTAGAATTAATCATCTGCAAACATGCACTACCCTTGAATAAAAAAGGAGTGACTCCCATGGAAAAGTACTGGGTCCAGAGGTATACCAACTCAGACCCACAGGCCTGAAACAGGGGATAATAGAACTTCCATGGACTAGAATGTAGTGCCTCTGTGGGCCCAGTGGGCAAAGGATTGAGCTATAGAGGACTATTCTCAAGACTAGAAATATACTGGAATTTTCCCTTCTAAATTTCAAACTTGCTTGGGACCAGTGACCCCTTTCTTTCTCCCTTTATAATTATTAAATTATTAAATTATTAACTACCTGGACATAATTGATATTTATAAACTAATATACTCAACAACTACAGAATATACATTGTTTCCAATAAAATAATTATATATACGAATTAAATTAATAAGTGACATATTAAATCAGGTCTCAATATAAAATGATACCTGAAAATCTCCAAATATTCACAACCTTTTTTTGAGGAGGAATAAAAGAAAAAAGGGAAAAGTGTCCTTTGGCAGTTGCATGGTGAAGTGAAAAATTAGCAAAGGGGAAAAAATTAAGATCCTGCAAGAAAAAAAGAACTAAAATCTGGAGGGCACAGAATCCCTCTCCAATTACTGAACCAAATTAATAAATAAATTACTAGCAGAAAAGGACTAGAAATTTTGTAAGAAATCCCAAATACCTTAAAAATGAATATAAAAAGACAAACATATCTGCACAGAATTATTTCAAAAACTGAGAAAATTAGACCAAATTCACATCAACTGTGGAAAAGTTTCCTTCCAAAAAATAAAGCCCCAGCCCAGATGTTTTCATTGATGAATTCTATGACATTTTAGTAAATCCTAATTTTTTAAAAAAACTAATTACAGTTGGTTTTTTTTTTTTCACCCAGAATACAGAGGAAGGGAGAACACTTGCCCAACTTGCTTTCTTAAGGCTGGTACATTCATAATACCAAACCTTAGAAAGAAATTACAACAAAATACATAATATAATAACACAAATCTTTAAAATATTAGCAAATTAAATCCAGCAGCATATAATAATGAAGTAGGATTTTTCCAAAGACAGAGTTTGGTGACTACACACAATCCAGTGTAAAATAGTTTTATACTTTGCAAAAATAGTTTGGAAAAGTCTCAAAACAAAGGGACTACTAAAACCTTCAATAAAAACCAAACAAAAGCAGCAAACTCTGGGGAAGGGGCAGAATATGATTTCTAGAGTCACCACATTATATTATTCCAATGCTCAACTTAAAAGAATAATAATAATTTTAAAAAGCTCAGAAAAACATGGCGCATTACAGGAACATAGTAAATTGACATATACAATGGAATATTACTCAGCCATAAAAAGAAACGAAAGTGAGTTATTGGTAGTGAGGTGGATGGACCTAGAGTCTGTCATACAGAGTGAAGTAAGTCAGAAAGAGAAAGACAGAAACCAATCTTGAAGAAGCCCAGACATCAGGCTTATTAAAAAAAAGACTTTAAAATGACTATGTTAAATATGTTCAAAGAGCTAAAGATGTAAAAAGAACAAAGAACATAAGGAAAATGGTGTATGAAGAAAATGAAAATAACAATAAAAAAATATAGAAATCATAAAAAAGGAAACAGAAATGTTGGAGCTGAAACAACAGTAAATAAAATTAACTGGAGGGGTTGAACTGCATATTTGAGGCTTCACAAGAAAAAAATCAGTGAATTTGAAAATAGGACAGTTGAAATTACAAAATCTAATTTGCAGAAAGAAAAATGGATGAAGAAAAGTAACTAGTGTCAAAGGGACTTGTGGGACACCAGTATGTACATTATGGGATTCCCAGGAGAAAGAAAAATAAATAATGACCAAAAACTTGATGAAATACATGAATCGACAAATCCAAAAATACAAGTTCCAAGTAGGGTAAACTGAAAGAGACCCACACCAGCACACACATTATAAGCAAACTGTCGAAGACAAAGGTATAGAAAAATATTGAAAGCAGCAAGACAGAAGTAATTCATCATTTACATGAGGCCCTACATAAGACGATCAGCTAATTTCTCAACAGAAACCTTGTAGGCCAGAAGTGAGTAGGAAGATACATTTAAAGTGCTGAAAAAAAAAAAAAAAGTGTCAACTGAGAATTTTATATCCAGCAATAGTATCCTTCAAAAAATTTTGGAGAAATTAAGCTATTCCAAGATAAAGAAAAGATGAGGGGGTTCATTACCACTAGATCTGTCCTAAAAGAAATGATAAAGGGAGTCCCTTCAAGGTACAAATGAAAGGATGCTAGACAGTAACTCACAGTCAGATGAAGATATAAAGATTTCTAGTAAAGGTAACACACAGTGAGTATAAATATCAGTATTATGGTACTTTCAGGCTCTAACCACTATTTTTGTTTTCTACAGGATTTAAGAAACAAATGCATAAAAACAATTATAAATTATGTTATTGGGTACACAATATTAAAGATATAATTTAGAACATCAATAATTTAAGGGGGATGCAGAGTTGTAAAGGAGGAGAGTTTTTATATCTGAATGCAATTAAGTTGATAACCATTATAATTAGATTGTTATAATAGAATGTTATATTTCATTGCCACTGTAGCCACAGAGAAAAGAACTTTATTATATATACAAAGGAAATGAGAAGTGAATCAAAAAGTGTCACTATAAGAAATCAACTAAACAGAAAAGAATGCAGGAATGGAGGAAATAAGGAACAAAAAAGCTGTGAGAAATATAGAAAACAGATAGAAAAATGACAGAAGTTCTTACTTATAAGTAATAACTTTAAATGTTAATGGATTAACATCGCCAATCAAAAGACAGATATTGGCAGAATGGATTAAAAGAAAAAAAAAACATGAGGCAACTGTTAACTACAAGAGACCCATTTAGTTCTAAAACACAAATAGGCTGAAAGTGAAAGAACAGAAAAAGATTAATCAAAGATTATGCAAAGATTAATCGAAAGATTAATCAAAAGAAAGCTGGGGTGGCCATACTACTGTCAGACAAAATTAACTTTTGGACAAAAATTGTTATGAGAACATTACATATTAATGATGGACAATTCAGTTCATCAAGAAGAGATAACAATTATAAACATATATGCACCTCACCTAGAAACAGTCTCAAAATATATAAAGCAAACATTGAAAGAACTGAAGGGAAATAGAGAGCTATAAAATATTAGTGACTTCAGTAACCCACCTTTAATAATAACCATACAAAAAAATTAATAAGGAAATAGAGAGCGTAAACAACACTATAAACCTATTAGACCTAAGAGACATACAGAGAAGCCTCCACAAGAATAGCTAAATACACATTTTTATCAAGTGCACAGGGAACATTCTTCAAGACAGATCATATGTTATGTAACAAAAAAAAGTCTCAATAAACTTTAAAAACATTGAAATAACACAAAGTGTCTTTTATGATTACAATATAATGAAGCTAGAAATAAGTACATTAAGGAATACTGGAAAGTACACAAATATTTGGAAATCAAATAATATACTATTAAACAATTAATGAACCAATTGATAAACACAAGGGAAACAGATACTTGAGACAAATGAAAATGATAACACAATATGCTAAAGCTTATGGGATGCAGCAAAAGAAGTGTTAACTCTAAATACTTAGATCAAAAAAGGGAGATCTCAAATTATTAAACTGACTTCACTTAAGGAAGTAGGAAAAGTGGGACAAACTGACCACAAAGCCAACAGAATGATGGAAATAATAAAGATTAAAATTGAGGTTAAAAAAAATATATATATATATATGTATATAGGAAAGTAATAGAGAATATCAACAAAACCAAAAGCTGGTTTGTTGAAAACATAAAGAAAATTAACCATTTTAGCTACATTGGCAATGAATAAAAGAGAAAAGACTTAAAATACTAAAATAACAATATTAGTGAAAGCGGAGACATTACTACTGATTTTACACAAACAGCAATATAAAACTATACTATGAATAACTGTACACCAGTAAGTTGTATAACCTAAATGAAATGGACACATTTCTTTCTGGGGGGGTTAGGATTTTTATTTTTATTTTTTCTTTGATTTTCTTTTTTTTGGGGGAGTATAGTTGCTGGACACATTTCTAGAAACACATAATCTACCAAAATGACACATAAAGAAATAGAAAATCTGAATAAATGTGAAACTAGTAAGACATTAAATCAGTAATCAAAAACCTCCTCATAGAGAAAACCCAGAACCAGATGGCTTCACCTGTGAATTCTACTAAAATTGAAAGAAGTAACACAAATTCTTTTTTCAAACTCATCCAAAAATTCAGAGGAGTAGACACTTCCTAACTCATCCTATAAAGCCAGGCAGATGAGACACTACAAGAAAATTAGGCCAATATCCCTTATGAATACTAATACCAAAATCCTCAACAAAATATAAGAACATCAAACTTAGCAACATATTTAGAGGATTGTAAACTGTGACCGAGTGGGTTTTACTCCCAGAACGCAAGGATGATTCAACATACAAAACCTTGATCAATAAAATATACCACATTAACAGGATGAAATGTGGGGGAAAAAACATATGCTCATCTCAATTTACATAGAAAAAACATTTTTCCAATGTCAATAAAATAACAATAATCAACTACGTATGGAAGAAAACTCTCTAAACATGTTAAAGGCCATATACAAAGAACCCACAGCTAACATCATATTCAAAGATGAAAGACTGAAAGTTTCCCCCTTAAGATAAGAACAATACGAATGTCCACATTTGCCACTTATATTCAACATTATCAGAAGTTCTTGACAGCGTAATTTGGTAAGAAAAATAAATGAATACAATTGAAAAAGAAGAATAAAATTATTTCTGTTCAAAGATGTCATGATCTTATATGCATAAAATCCTCAACACTCTAAAAACCCTACTAAATCTAATAAACAAATTCTGCAAAATCACACCATGTGAAACCAATATGCTAAAATAGTTGTATATCTATAAATTAGCAATGAATAATCCAACATGGAAAAGAATAAAACAATTCATTTGCTATAGCATAACAAATAAAATGTTTAGCAATAACTTTAACCAAGGAGGCAGAAGATCTATTCACTGAAAACTACAAAACATTGCTGACAGAAATTAAAGGAAATGTAAATTTGGAAAGACATCCTGTGTTCATGGAAAACTTAATATTAAGATAAAAATACTACCTAAAGCAATCTACAAATTCAATGCAATCCCTATCAAGATCCCAAATGTATTTTTTTCTTTTCAGAAATAGAAAACCTCATCCTAAAATCCACATGGAACTCCAGGATCCACGAATAACCAGAAAAGTCTTGAAAAAGAAAGATTTGGAGCAATCACACTTTTTGATTTCAAAACTGATTACAAAGCTACAGTAATCAAAACCATGTGATATTAGCATAAACACAGACATACAGACCAATGGAACAGAAGAGAGGTCCCAGAAACAAACCCTTGTGTACATGGTCAACTGATGTCCAACATGGAGGCTAAGACCATTCCATGGGTAAAGGATAGTCATCTCAACAAATGGTGCTAGAAAACGGAATATCCACATGCAAATGAATAAAGTTGGAGCCTTATCATACATTATATACAAAAATCAACTCACAAAGTCCCCACCACCAAATACAACCACACTGGGGATTAGGTTTTGGCATATGAATTTACGGGGGGTACAAACATTCAGCCTATAGAAATAAGTTTGGTGAAAGTTAAAGAGGAATACTTTGTACTGTTTTTCTGAAGTCCAACATTATATCAAAATAAGATGTTTAAAACAACCAATTACCTAGATATAAATCTAAGTAAAATATTTGTAAGAACTCTATAAGAACAATTATAATTGGGATTCATTTAAATGAAGACTTAATGGGATATATTTAATGAAGAAGCACATGTGCGTGTGTGTGCACGCACACACGAGCGCGCGCGCGCACACACACACACACACACACACATATCATGTTCATGAATTGAAAGACTCAATTCTGGTAGGATGACAATTCTCCCAAATAGCATTGTAGATTCAGTGAAGTGGCGATCATAATCCAACAGCCATTTTTATAGAACCTGACAAGCTGATCCAAAAGTTTGAATGGAGAGGCAGTGGATCTCGTAACATTGGGTTTGCCAAAAAAGTTTGCTTGGGTTTTTCTGTAAGATGTTACAGACAAGCCCGAATGAACTTTCTGGCCAACCCAATACAAAAGGACACGTCTTATCAGAGACTGAGACTCATTAAAAGTTATAAGTTTTTTTTAAATTGGAGTATAACTGCTTTACACTGTTGTGTTAGTTTCTACTAACACTGTTAGTACTTGTAGTACTAACTAATGTAGTAGTACATTGTTCTACTTCATTGTTAGTACAATGAAGTGAATCAGCTATATGTATACATGTATCCCCTCCCTCTTGGACCTTCCTCCCACCACCCTCCATCCCACCCGCCTAGGTCATCACAGAGCCCTGAGCTGCACTCCCTGTACTATACAGCTGGTTCCCACTAGCCATGTATTTTATACATGGTAGTGTATTTATGTCAAACCTAATCTCCCAATTCATCCCAACCTCTCCTTTCCCCCATGTCCACACGTCTGTTCTCTACACCTGTGTTTCTATTCCTGCCCCGCAAATAGATTCATCTGTACCATTTTTCTAGATTCCACATATATGCTTTAATATACGATATTTGTTTTTCTCTTTCTGACTTACTTCACTCTGTATGACAGAGTCTAGGTCCATCCACATCTCTACAAATGACCCAATTTAATTTCCTTTTATGTCTGAGTACTATTCCATTGTATATATGTACCACATCATCTTTATCCATTCATCTGTTGATGGGCATTTAGGTTGCTTCCATGACCTGGCTATTGTAAATAGTGCTGCAATGAACACTGGGGTGCATGTGACTTTTTGAATTATGATTTTCTCAGGGTATATGCCCAGTAGTGCGATTGCTGGGGATAGACTAACGTATCAGTGGAACAAGAGTATTCAGAAACATATCTGCCTTTAGAGATACTTAAGTGTAGCACTGGATAAAGGATGAACTTCTCAATAAATCATACTGAGAAACTGAGCGTTCTACATAAAATAAAATCAGACTACAACTTCACATAATATAAAACAATTCAACTGGGATTTCAGTATATACCACCTACTCATGTTTAAACATAAGAACCACTCTTTATTCTTCCCTTTCCTCCTGCTTTTACATTCCATAAACACTTTTTCTTGATTGTGTCTTAAATATACTAAATCTACTTTCTATTGCCGTGGTCAGTAATCAGCTCTGAAGCATGTCATGCTTAGTCATGCCTTTGTATGTGTTTTCTCTCTGCTAGGAAAACTCAGTACACAAATCTCTATATAATCTTCTCCCACTTATCATGCAGGGCTCAACTCAAGAGTCACTTTTTAAAACAAATGTATTTATTTATTTATTCATTTATATTTGGCTAAGCTGGGTCCTAATTGCGGCATGTGGGATCTTTTAGTTGCAGCATGCAGGATCTATAGTTGCAGCATGAGGGATCTTTTAGTTGTGGCATGCAGGATCTGTAGCTGCAGCATGTGAACTCCTAGTTGTGGCATGAGGGATCTAGTTCCCTGGCCAGGGATCGAACCCAGGCCCCCTGCATTGGGAGCATGGGGCCTTAGCCACTGGGCCACCAGGGAAGTCCCAGGAGTCACTTTCTGAGTGAAGTCATCCTTGACAATCCAATTGATGGATCCCCTAGTTTCACCCTAGACACTCTCCATGGTAGTCTCCAATTGAACCCAAAACCTGGTCCATCACCCACCCTTCTCTGCCCCTGCTCCCTCTCTTGGAGCTAACCTCTATGGACTATCACCCAGGTTCCCTTCCTTTGGGTCTGACCACAGGAAGCCTCCATGAGAGGGCAGCAGGACAGGACATTTATCTTCCTCTTGCCTCCTGCCAGTTTTATGGAGTGGCTGCCTCACTGTGAGCCTACAGCTCAGCTGGGGTCAGGCAGCCCTGTTTCCCCAGCTCTCACAGGCCACTGTCTCATTCTTCCCTCATCATCCTTCAAGCCTATGGATGGTAGCTGCTTCAAGATGCTGTAGTCCCAGGGCCTCAACATCCCTTATCCCTACCCAGACCTCTGACAGTGGCACTTTCATTCAATCCTATTCAAAATACTAGTGAGCAGACCTCCTGTTTACTGTTTAAATCCTGCCAGGTACATTAGGGTGCATCATATCACCTTGTTTAATGCTTGTTATTGTGCCTATCATCATATGCAATGACTTTATTCACCTGTTTGTTTATAAGCTGCTTGACCAGACAAAATATAGACACCAGAGAAGCAACTTGTTCATGTCTCTCATCAATGTATCCCCAGTGCCAGACACTTAGTAAGCATGCTATGTATTGCTGAATTCTAACACATTTCCTGGAGGAATAAAATATAAAAAATGACATCAGTGTTACAATAAAGGGTTAGTTGCTCAAGATAAGGAAGATTTGGCTTACAAAGGGTATAATAAGTTATCTTATGAAGCCAGGGTTTTATTATTGTAGGTTTTAAAATAATGAGGTGATTACACTTGGAATTTACAAGTATAATTGGAAGCAATGTGAGCTATGGACTGAAAAGGAGAAAAAGTAAAGGGATACCAGTTAGGAAAAGACTAATCATTCCAAGCACAAGAAAATGGAATCCAAATTAAGATGACTACAGTGGGAATGAAGACAAGCAGATTAATTTGGGTGAAAGATCTAAACAAGAATTTAACTGTAGGAAGGCAGTGGGGGAGAGAGAAGGGAATGAGCAGTTATAAAGTGCTATGGATGGTTGTCCAGTTAACAAGCTCTGTGTGGCAGGCAGACCTGTGAAATCTCCCAGATAAAGATGTCAGTCTAAGCAGAACACAGCAGGGTGAGAGATACAGTCTTTACATGGCTATAAAATTTTGCTTTTTAATTTTTGAAAAGTCATGCTCAGAATCAATTAGAGGACATTCAAAAATGTCTGTAGGGCTTCCCTGGTGGCACAGTGGTTGAGAGTTCGCCTGCCGATGCAGGGGACACGGGTTCATGCCCGGTCCGGGAGGATCCCACGTGCCACGGTGCAGCTGGGCCCGTGAGCCATGGCCACTGAGCCTGCGCCTCCGGAGCCTGTGCTCCACAACGGGAGAGGCCACAACAGTGAGAGGCCCACGTACCGCAAATAAAAAAAAAAAAATTGTCTGTAGTTACACATACATTGTGAGAGAGGTTAAGATACTGTGAACATTTTGAACTGTTAAAATAACACACCAAAAATGTGAAAACTCAAAATGCCCATTATTTAAGATTAGTACTCACATTTCTATAAATTTATACAAGGAAATACTCAAAAAATAAAAGCTGGTTAAGTATTCTTGTAAATAACATTTACTATAATAATAAAAATAGGAAATAATCTAAATTCCAACATAAGCAAAATGTTTAAACATAATTCCTACAATTAGTTGGCCATTTTTAACAAATAAAAGTAATAAGACAGTAGAGTAATATGGAGTGATATTTACAACTTAATGGTTAACAGAAAAAAATTATAATTTCATTATTCCCACTGAACCATTTATTGATAGCTCTGTTAAAATTATAAATTTATGAAGACAAAAATCAGGTGATACTATACACAAATTATAAATTTGAAGTATTAGAGAAAGAAAGCACTTCTTATTTTTCCTTAGCGTGCCTTTAGTGTTGGTAACAATGGTGTTCAAGCTTTAAGGGAAAATTTTAATTTTTTACCTTTTTATTATGAAATCTAACACACAGAAAAAATAAGACATAAATGTACAATAAAATGAATGTTTGCATAGAAAACCTGTCTAGAAACAATTGAGTCCATAACGTAGAAATCTGCCACCATGTACAATATAATGAATGTTTGCATAGAAAACCTGTCTAGAAACAATTGAGGCCATAACGTAGAAATCTGCCACCCCTTAACACTCTGCCTATGTCCCACCCACTCACACTCCTTCCCCTCCACAAATCAGCACTAGTCTTCTTCTGTGTCATGGTGATAATTTCCTTGGATTGCACTATAGTTTTAGCTTTTAGCATTCACAAATAAATCTCTATAAAATAGAGTTTAGCTATGCCTAAATTACATGGATTCCATTGTGCTTAGCTTTTTTTCCACAAGTTATGGTTATAAAATATATTCATGTGGTTGTAATCCCCATTCACCAATTATAGCCGTTCCATTGTATGAATACATCACTGTTTATTTGTACATTTTACTATGAATAGACATTTGGGTTGTCTCTAGTTTGGGACTATGAGAAAATATGCTGAGAGGAAATTTCCCTGAGAGTCAAATGCTAGATCATAGAGTATGTGCATCGTCATGTTTACAATAATGCCAAACTGCTGTCCAAGGGGCAAGATTTATACTCACTCAGGCAGTGTATGCTGCTCTGAGACTCCACATTTTTTTGAACACCTAGCGTATTGAGACTATTTATTTTTTGCCCACCTGACAGTTGCATAGTAGGAGCTCATTTTGTTTTTAATTTACATTTCCCTGATTACAAAAAGGTTGAACATATTTTCATGGATCCATTGACCATTTGGAATTACTCTTTTGTGAATTACTTGTTTAAATCTTTTCCCATTTTTCAAAATTGTTTTGTCCTTTTAAAAAATGTTTTCTATGGGTTCTTTATATATCCTAGTCTTTTGTTGGTTATATCCATTATAAATAATTTTCCCATTCTGTAGATTATCTTTTCTCTCTTTGCAGTGTCTTTTTTTTTTTTTTTTTTTTTTGCATATTTGGGCCTCTCTCTGTCGCG
>NW_006797412.1:3447-110806 GCF_000442215.2 Lipotes vexillifer | reverse complement strand
TCGTGGCCTTTCCCGTTGCCGGACGCGCAAGCTCAGTGGCCATGGCTCACGGGCCCAGCCGCTCCGCGGCATGTGGGATCCTCCCGGACCGGGGCACGAACCCGTATCCCCTGCATCGTCAGGCGGACTCTCAACCACTGCGCCACCAGGGAGGCCCTGCAGTGTCTTTTGATAAACATAAGCACTCAATTTTTATGTAGACAAAAGCTTTTTTAATTAAAGTTAGTGATTTTTGAGTGTTTTCTGGAAATCTTTTTCTGATACTGAAGACACGATATTTTCTTGTTATATTCTAAAACATTTACAGTTCTTTATGTATATATGTCTGTAATACATCTGGAAGTGAATTTTTAGCTGGGTCCAATCTTAATTTTTTCTATATGGTTTTATATGCCAGTATTACCTGACAATTTTTGTTTTATGTATTTCAGACCTATGTTAAATCCTCACAGATTTAGACATATTTTATTTTCACCTCTTCTTGTTAGACTTATCCTTTCATCATTACTTAATGCCTCTCTGTGTAACTAGTAAGACTTCTTGCCTTAAAGTCTGCTTTGTTGACAGCACATTTTTTTGGTCCTTAGATGTAAAACTAAAACAAGAGTTCATGGTTGCATGTCTGAGCAGGATTAATTTTTAGAGTCTAAAATACCTTATTAAAAACAACTGTATCTACTAAACAATTCACTTTCACTGTATAATTAAATTACAAAAGTACACTTTATTAATAAAATTATCTCAAGATGTTTAATCTGTAACCTAATTATTTCTAACTACTAACACAGACACTATATCACCATGAAAGAGCTCCTTGCTTAAGTTTCCTAGGACTCCCCAAAGCTTTGGATGTGCAACAGAAAACCTTACTTATAAAGAAAGCAACAGAAAACAACAGTGCTGCATAAACTATTAGTGAGCTATACACTCATCCATAACAGTCAATGAAAAACAGTCTGCTGCCTCATTAGGAGGAAAGGCGTCCTATCTAGGTTTCACTTTATCAACACCAATACTCAAGAGACTCAAACTTTCATGTCCATCAAATCACCTAGGATGCTTATAAATGTAAATGTGTGGCTCCCACACCTTGTATATATTTCTGAGAAGGTCTTCAGGTAACTTTGAGACAGTGCCATAGTTTAAAGAGGAAGAAGAAGGAGGAGTGGGATATTATGTAAAAAAAAAAATGTTATTTGATGAGCTTAAATAGGAATAAAATAAAAAGGAAAGCAAAATAGTCTGACAGAAATAATAGAAACTACAGAAATTACACAGTAAAACATATTTTAGAATCTGTGTTTTAAAAAATTCTATCAGAAACAATATAATATTCTAGCTCGTCTTTGGTTGTAGTATCTTTATGATATAATTTATGAAATTATGAGGCATCTATAATTCACAAATTAGAACTTTTTCATTATTCAGTGTCAAAATGATTGACAAAATGATGCATATAGTAAGCAATGGTAAATGTGTAAAGAAGTACTTTCAGTGAAAATCAATTTAAAATGCTAAATTAACTAGAAATGAGAAAAATAATACAGGTAGAAATGTTAAGTCTCTAGGTTTGTAAGCAAACGATCTTTATCTGTGATCTAGACATAAAGATTAAATGAGTAAAGATATTCAAAAAAGAAGAAAACATCACCGTTTACTTTACCAACTGCTGAGAAAGTAAATAAACTTCTCTCACATAATAGACATGCTTATTCAATCTTTGCTGAACGTAAACTTGGTGTGTCTTCATTTTGGAAGTTAAGTCACTTTACAAAGTATCTCATATGTTTTATGTGCTTCTATCTAGTATTCCATTTCACACTTAAATGGATACGTTCATTTAATATGTTAATTTTGTCTTATAACTATTGTTATATTTTATAGTGCCTACCAATTTGGAGAATGATATAAATGTTTTTTGGGTAGTATGTGCTCTTTAAAATTTTTAGAGTGATAGCCTTCTGTAATATAGACTGTATTAATCACTGTAAAAATTCTGTAAAAATGACTGTATATGATGGGGACCTGAAGGTCACATTATATTTAATGAGTTCTGTGCAAAAAAGGAGCTCAGTCTCGCTTAAGTAATCGAACAGAGATGATAATAGCATAAAGGTAATTCTAAGTTAAAATATTTATTTACCATAGAACAACACAAAATGAGATACAGCAAATCATTACTTGATAAGTATACTGAGCAATGATAATGATCCCATAAAATTCAAAAAATAGATGTTATTTCTCTCCTCTATACAAAGATATGACTCTTATTGCCACATTAAATTTGAACTCTCCCACTTTGCTTTCAAAGCCTGTCATTCCCCACAGCTCTTCTGATACTAATCCTCTAGTTCCAGTCAAGCAAAATTCCCCCAGAAATCTGACACTCAGTCATGCCCTTGCTTGGCTGGTACTTTCTAAGCCTGTATCTTCAAAGACCTCAAGTCTCAAATCACTCAGAAAGCCTTTTTTTTTCAATTATATTAATCCTATATAGAGATTCATCCTATCTCTAACTTAGTTTGCTTTATATAATCTCCTTTCCGTTCTCTTCCCTGTAGTTTGGCAGTCTCTTGTTCTCTAATTGTTTCCTGGATGCATCTCCTGTATCTCTAAGCTCTGTGGGCCAAGACATATATTTGGGAGAGCAAAGCAGTATTTTAGAGGCAGAAAATATTTTGGAGATTTATATAACAGTTTCATTATATACTTCCCATCGTGTTTGTTGTCAGAAATAAGAGTTGCTTAATGAACTTGATCAAATAGTACAGCATATAATAATCTTGAATGCTATAATTACATGGTAAAATTAGAGTACCTGAAAATTGGGTTATCTGAACTTTCATAAATGCAAAAAAACTCCAATGATGAAATTATTATTCATAATAATTTCATTATGATGAAACCTATCATTTCAACTGAAAGAGTTATGTTTATTTCAAAATTCTTAGAATTAATGAGATGCAACTATTTAAATTTTTAAGTTTGTCTTAAGGCTTTATTGACAGGCAATATAAATGCATTTAATAGACAGCTAAACTACTAAGTTTTGGTTTCACTGTTTGGCATTGCCAGGCTTTTCTTCATCATTTTCTGTCCTCTAGCATGATATGCTTAATCACAGATTATCAAAACAGTCACAAGGTTGGTATTTGTAAGTGATTTATTTGTTAAATTTGTTGTATTTCCTGAGATAAATTTTCAGTACATTTTGTCAAATTTCATATCCTTAAACAAAACCAAAATCATGAAAAAGTAAAGCAAAATCTAACCAAGTTAAATAAAGCAAAGCAAAATTAATATTTAGTGTTCTACCATATGAAAAGGTTTTTAATCTAACATAAGATAGTGGAAAAGAGGGAAGAACAGAGAAGACTCAAACAATGGCACTAATGTAGTGATATTTATGTTAGAAAGTCTTTCAAGACTGAAGGTTAATTGGCTCACTCCACAGCTGCAGATGGAAATTCAGAGACTGTGAATCCACGTCCTCATCCTAAACAGCCTCTATAGACGGTCCTATAATGAGCACAAAGATGGGGAAGCCAGATAGCTGCTCAGATCCTTTAGTGCTAGGATCAACAGTCAGAAGGAACAACTGGTAATAAAGCAACTCGTATACTTACTTTTAAAAAAAGTTAAAAAGTTACCTAATCCAGACTATATAAATGTAAACTCTTCAAAAATTGATTCTAAAAGAAATATATTTTGGCTGTTAAGATATAAGTAACTCTAGGTGTCTCATAACTAGTATTTGTGCTTCCTCCCAGACAACTGCCTAACACCCCAACCCCTCTTCACTCTAGTATTAAAACAAGGCCAGAATTAAGTTGGCCTTTTTCTTTTAAATCTTCAGATTGACATAGTCTTTTCAAACACACTACTTCAAACCTAAATGATAGTAAAAATAAGTGATAGATATTCACTTAGGCATAATGAAGACAAGTGAATTTTCATACATGTAAACCATAAAATCATAGTTCATTACATACCACAGCACTCAGGACATTTTGGGTGTTTCAGGATATTCATTCCATACCCTGGGAAGCAGCGATTAATCCAAACCATTTGGAGAGTACCTTCAATGTAGTATATCTCAGGCAACGGCTCTGCACGTCTGCCCAGAACTTCCACTTGTTGATTAAAAAATCTCTCTATGAGATTTTTAGCCTGAAATAGAAATACAGTATGAAAAAATTATCACATAAATGTAATTGTAGAACAAATAAGGATGCTTATGTATTTAGAAGCAGGGGAAACAAATTCTCAAGGTCCTTATTTTTTCTTGAATTCATAGGATATAAATAACACCTGTAAAACTGAAAAGATATCACCTATAAACCTCAAATATTTCTAAAAGTACTTCCATATACAACACAAAGAAAATATTTCAATATATAATCAAACTTTTTGGTCCCTTTGGTTTTGAATAATATATGGATGGGCATAAGAGCCAAAACAAGACAGCTATTTGAAATTAAATGTACTTTCAGAAGGGTACTCTAACGATTAAATGTTCTTAAAGAAATGTACTTTAAGAATCTTTAAGAAGCATATCCTGAGACATCTGCTCCACTCTTTACATAAAGAAAAATTAGGTTTAAAGACGGCATACAGCACATGTTAAAACTTCTAGCTCTGTTTCAAATTTACAAAATAATTAAGGCATAATTCTGATCTATAATTAATTACCTTTTTACTTGTAGTAATTATTCTGGCTTGACTCCAAAAAGTAACAAGAGGCTTATATTTTTCAGTGGCTGGTAAGCCTTACCTGGTAAAGCATGAGGTATGGTCATGAGTTCACACCCTCTACAAGCTAGTTAGTTCTGCTCAGTTCTCCTATGCTCACCTGCACCTCTCATGTAGTCAGAAGCAGGGGTAAATGAAATCGTGCTCATCTATAACCACTAATGGTGCATCTCAATCTACTGACTTCTCCAGATACCTTACAAATTACATCCCTCTGATGAAAATTTCTATAAATAATTGTAAAAGTGTTTTTCAATATACTGCATTCAACTCATTCTATTACTGAATTACTATATTTTTACAGTCTAAATGGTTTTCTTGTACTTCTAATAAATTCTGTCAAATTTGCTGCTACTTACAGTTTTGGTTAAGGAAGTGCTTATGAATTAATTAGCTACAAATCTGGTATCCAATTAACTATATTTAAATGCAAGACTACAAATAAAAGTATCAGGAGACATGATCATAATCACCTGGCTACCTGACACCCTACGCAGGAAAAAAAAAGAAAAAAACAATGAAACTATACCTTGCAAAACCTGACAAGAACAAAAATTATCAAGTAAATCAGATTCTTCTTTCCTGTTTTCTTTCTAAGAAGGAGAATGAGGATAAATCTCTTATTTGATAAAAATGGAAAGAAGGCAAGAAATTATTTGAATCACTGACTAAATTTTTTTTTTAAATAATGAATATGTTGATGGTTGACATGGGGTTAATTATTTGTACCAAAGAAAGTGTGAAACTGAAGAATTCTCTGAGTTGGGTAAAGATTAAAGTAAAAATTTTTGGACAAATTTGGATGACATAAGAACAAATCATAATTATAGAAATTCTTCCTAGATTAATCACCTGGTTTAAGATACAAAGAATTAGTACAACTGAATAAACATCAGATTGCCTGGCCCAAGCTACTCCTCCCTTCACCCACCCATCCCCAAATTTTATAGACTTATTAAGCATATATGGAAGGAACATGTTCTATAATTATTGGTTATTGATTATAAGACTAGAACAAGAAATCATTACCACTTCAACAATAAGCAGTTTGTAAACTATATAAACTTCTGCATGGAGAAGCTGAACAGCTTACTTTAAATACCATAACCTGCTCAACAGATCATGTCACATTAGGTACTGAAAAAGGCAACTAGAAAGGCTTAATATGTGCTCTACATTAGTCCAGCAAGCAATGGGAGTCCTAGGATAGGCAAAAACTGTCATACATTATACATGACCAGAGTTGAATTGGAGCTCCAGTATCCATGAGGGGAGAATTCATTATGTACCAGGTGTTACGGACAATACACTTTTAAGATGGAGTCCGTTGGAAACCTTTGGTTAACAGCTATATTTGGGGAATCTCTTTGGAAAATAACTATAGTCATCAAATGGGGCTGGAGTTAAAAAGCAAAAACAAAAAAAAACCAAAAAAAACAAAAAAGGAGAGGCTTACAGTATCTTGGATGAAATGGAAAGAATTGTGAATTTGCATAGAAAAGATTGGTGATCTCAGTGCTCAGTGAGCAAATGAGAGGTAGGGTGTCCAGATCTTACAGGAAAATGTCCCAATGAAGAACTGTCGAAAAAGTTTAAAACAAAAACACAAAGTCGTCCCTCTCATGGTAGAAACACCAGCATGGATGATGTACACTCACTCATATCAGTAAAACAGGCAGAGAACTATGAGATAAAGCTCAGTTTCAAAGCAGAGCCAAAGGGAAGAGGAAGAAAGTAAAGGGTCACATAATAGTTTGAATTCTGTGAAAGTTGGAATCCATTCCTAAGAAGCATAATGAATCCCAGAACTTTAGAATAAAGGTAAATTTAACTTTGCAATGTAGTCTACTTCAGTCCTGAAGCAAAAGACAAAAGAATTGACTCTTCACTCAGCATTGTCACTGAAATGGTAGTTGCTCCACAAGAAATGAAACCTGTATTAGAAAACCAGAATTTATAGAAGAAAGATTAAAGATAAATTATAATTTAGGTTTTGAAATTATTAGAGATTTAAACTGTCATATTAAAGTTTTTTAAAGTAGTATATTTCTAATTGAAAAAAAAGCAAGCAGATAAGATAGGAGAGGAGAGAAATAACATTTAAAAATACAAGAAAAGATTTCACATTTCCAACCATATGGTGCACTAGATAGTCTGAAAAATCACCCTGCTAAAAATCACCTAACTGAACATAACACAGCAGACATTGTGTACCTATATTTCAACAATAAGAGAGGAAGAAAAAAGTAGAAAGGAAAAAAGGAAGACAGGGAGAGACAGAAAGAAAGAGAGAAAGTTGCTAAAAATGAAAATTACAAACCTAATATTAGCTGAGTCCCTATTTCATTTCATGTCAATCTGAGTATTACAGAGTGTTATAATTTAACAAACAAAAGAGCTAAGGAAAAAAGGCTTAAAGCTGTTAAAAACAAACAAAATAAACAACCAAGAAAGACTCTAAGTAAAACAGTGGAGCAGGAAAAGAAATTCAATTACAAAAGGGAAATAACCCTCTCAATAGGGTAGGGAGGGGCAGCAGGAGGGGGTGATGGAGTGGAGGGATGGGGGAAAGCAAAACTCCTCAGTGAATTCCTACATGATGGTTTGCTTTCAAAGTGGGTGTGGGGTTTTGTTGTACTTTCTGTGTGGTACAAGATCCCCAAGTCAGAAATTAACATAAAAATTTGGCTTTGATTGAGAACAACCAGGGAACATTAGGCAAAAGCAAACAGTAACTTTACAGAAAAACACACACAACCTAAGCCAAAGGGGCTACATCTACTGATAAAGGACTGACAAACATGTCTTATCAGCCAGAATTATGAAGCAGAGGATGAACTAAGAAACAACAGTGGGGTCAACAAACTGCCAAATTAGACCATCAAGAAATTCAGATAATGGAGCTCCAGTGATCTAAAATAGCAAAAAATGATATGAAGTATCCTTAGAACACATGAAGACGTAAAAGTGGTATGAAAACACAGGAAAGGAAATTTATATCACAATAAAAGAGAAAGTATATTTGAAAAATTACCTACTTAAATTGCAATTAATGAAGGGAGTAAAAAATGTAGTGAAATTAAAAACTCAGTGGACAGACTGAACATCAGATTAGGCCCTGCTGGAGCCAGAACGATTAAATGCAATAAATAATTGAAGAAATTACTCAGAATGGGCTTCCCTGGTGGCGCAGTGGTTGAGAGTCCGCCTGCCGATACAGGGGACACAGGTTCGTGCCCCGGTCTGGGAAGATCCCACATGCCACTGAGCGGCTAGGCCCGTGAGCCCTGGCCACTGAGCTTGCGCGTCCAGAGCCTGTGCTCCGCAGCAGGAGAGGACACAACAGTGAGAGGCCCATGTACCACAAAAAAAAAAAAAAAATTACTCAGAATGAAGAACATATTTAAAAAAAGAAAAAAAAGTAAGAGAGAGGTGGAGAAATAAATGAGATAACCTGAAACATACTAAATGGGAGTTCAAGAGAAGCAAATGGGGCAACAGGTAATTTTCAGAGGTGTTCTGGCAGAAAAAATTTCCAGAACTGATCAAATTAATGAATCCTCAGATTTCAGTGGAACAATAAATATAGGAAGAAGGAAAAATACATGATAAGGAAAGACTAAGAGGCAAGAGGAAATCATAAGCAAAGAAATGGATAAAACTGTGGGTAAATCTAAACAGACACTGACATTCTGAAACAATCTTAATAATAAGTGAAAAATTAAAAAAAATACTAGAATACTAGAAAACAAAACCTTGAAAGATGAAAACAGGTCATAAGAGTTAAGGGTCTTTAAGGCTTTTGTACTTTATTGGAAGGTACTATAAACTAAGTAAGTTTTGGTTCTGCTATGAATACGTTAAAATTTGAAACATATCCAGAAAAAGAGTGAAAAAAAATATAACAAGAAAAAAGTCAGTTAAAAAAATGTTTAATCAATCCAAAGAAGATAGGGAAGGAGCAAAACCAGAAGAATAGAAAACCAGGTTAAATGATATATAATAGAATGATAAAAACCCATCCACATAAAGCAGAAGTATGATTTGAAAACAATAAAGCAATGAACAAGACTATAAAACAGTATCATTCTTTAAAAGGCACAATCATCCAAAAGAAAGAATAATAGGAAAAAGTTACAAGAGATGGGACAAATAGAAAAAATGGAAAAATGGTGGATTTAAATCCAAATCTTTGATAATTAAATTAAATGTAATTGGTCTAAATATTCTAATTAAGAGGCAGGGATTATTAACTTGATTTGTTAGCTGGATTGTTAACTATATCCAAAAGGAATGCTATCAGCCACACGGCAGAATAGGAGATTCCAGTCTTCACTGCACAAAAACACTGATTTGACAATGATTCAGGGATGAAAATACTTTTTAAGAACTCCTGAATATAGTAGAAATGTTCCAGCACCCCCATGGGCCACAAAACCCAAGATCAGACACACTGAAAATGGTAGGAGAAACTGTTTCACTTTGACTGCATCACCACTTTCCCAGGTCACCAAAACTCAGCACCCAGAGAGATCCCTCTAGACCACAACTTCTCCCTCAGGGGAAGGAAAATGCAACGTGAAGGTTTGGCTTTCCCAAGCTTGGGGTCACTTCCCATGTGGACTCCTTCTGGAGGTCTACTTTTCTCTAACTGCACCTAGAACTCTGACGAAATTAGCATGGCCGAATCATTTAGAGAAAGCTGAGAACAAAGAAGAAGGGAGGAAACTCATGGCACCTGGCATGTGTGCCCTGACAGCTGGTACACAGATCTAAGCAGGCGGTATGGAAGCCTGCAGCAAGTTAAACTCTGCAAAATTTGGTGAAGGCGCACAACCCTGAGACTGTTCCTTCAGGAGAGAGGAAGAGAGATGGAGCTTGCAACCCATGGCTCAGAATCAAGGGCACTACCCTGGGGAAAAGGGAAAGGTGACTCTTGGGGCACTTGGCATGACTCTGCAGACTACAGAGAGGGAGCAAACTCCAAGCCATCCCCTTTAGGAGGGAAGGAAAGAAATGGAAGATGCATAAAAAGCCTTGGCATTTCAGGCACTGCCCTCAGGAAAAAGGAGTGGTTTGCTCTTAGCACTTGATGTGACTCTCATAACCTGACATGGCTCTGTAGGATTGAGAGAAGAAATAATTCTAAGACATCCACCCCAGGAAAAAGCAAGACTTGAGGAGGTGTAGCCATAAGAAAGGTATGAGAGACTCCTAGAAACCCTAGTCTGGTAAAGGTCATTCTCTCCTGAAGCCAGACCATAAAGATTGGAAGAGGAAACTTTTCTTTAAAAGCACAGGCACCAATTCCAGCATACCAGGATCACAAAGAATCAATAAAACATGACACCATAAAAGAACAACAACAACAAAAGCTCCAATAACCAGCTACAAAGGCCAAAGTTAGGAAGATCTATGAATCACCTAAAAATAATTCAATATAATCTTAAAGAAGCTCAGTAAACTACAGGAAAACACAGACAAAATCAAGAAAACAATGTGCACATGTGCATGCATGTGCGCGCACACACACACACACACACACATACATACACAAAACCCAAGAAGTACAACAAAGAGATACAAACCATAAAAACAGAACAATTAAATGCAATAAATAATTGAAGAAAGGACTGACAGAAAACAGGAATTCTATTTTGAAAAATACAGTGATTGGACTTAAAAATTCAATAGAGCTTCAAAGGTTGACTCAATCAAGCATAGAAAAGAATCAGTGAATTAAAAGACAGATCATTTGAAATTGTCCAGTCAGAGAAACAAAAAGAAAAAAAGAGTGAAGAAATCCTATGAGACTTATTTGATATCATTACCTAAATCAATACATGCACTATGGAGTTCCCTTAAGAAGAGAAAGAGAAAGGACTAGAAAGCTTATTTAAAGAAATAATACCAAAGAACTTTCTAAATCTGCAGAGGGAATGGGCATACAGATTCATAAACCTTAAAGAATACCAAATATGTTGTACTAAAGGGAACTACACCAAGAAACATTGTTATTAATTTGACAATATTCACAAAGACAGAAGTACGAAAGTGGCTAGAGAAAAGCATCATCAAATAAAGGGTACGCCCCCACACAAATAATACTATCAGTGATTAGAAGTCAGTGGATGTCTTGGCACAAACCTTTCAGGCTAGGAGAGTACATAATGATACATCCAAAGTGCAGAAACAAACAAACAAAACTATGAACCAGGAATACTATACTTGTCAAACTGTCCTTTGTAAATGAAGGAAAGATGAAGAGTTTCCCAGGAAAACAAAAACTGAAAGAGTTCAACCCCATTAGAAGTCCCAGTATCTCAGTGCTCTACCCAAGTGAGTGAACTGCCTTAGAAGAATTGCTAAAGAGAGTTCATCAAATTAAATGAAATGAAAGAACACTTAACAGCAACATTAAAAAGTATAAATCTCACAGCAAATACAGACTAATGTAATACAGTAAGGGTGATACATAAATGACATTTTAAACCAGTATAAAAGTTACAGACAAAAGTATCAAAAATATAAGTATAAAAATCTGTAATTAGATGTATAATATGAAAGATGTAACTTGTGACATCAATAACATACTGTGCAGAGGAGAGTATAAGTATAGACTTTCATATGCAATTCATATGCAATATAGACTTGCATATGAACTAAGTTATCAGCTTAAAGTAGACTGCTATAAGATTTATACGTAAGCTTCACGATAACCAAAAAGAAAATATCTTTAAAGAAGAGAAAGGAATCAAAGTGTATCAATGCACAAAAAAGTCAAATAACAAAGGATGACAGCAACATTGGAAGAAAGGAACAAAAGAACTACAAACATACAGAAAATAATTAACAAAATGACAATAGTAGGCCCTTACCTATCAATAACTTTAAATGTAAATAGATTAAACTCCCCTGTAAAAAACATGACATGGCTTAATGGACAAAACAAGATCATCCAACTATATGCTGTCTACAAGAGATTAACTGTAGATTTAAGGACACTTATAAGCTGAAAGTGAAACATGGACAAAGATCCCATGCAGATGACAACCAAACAGAGCAAGGATGGTGTACATATACCCAAAACACTCACCTTGAAATAACAAAAAAAAACTGTAATAAGAAACAAAAAAAGGTCATGATATAATAATTAAGGAATCAATTCAACAGGAAGATAGAACATATATATACACCCAACATCAGAGTATATAAATATATAAAGCAAACACTGACAGAGCTGAAAGGAAGAATAGACATCAATACAATAATAGTAGGAGATTTCAATACTCCAATTTGAATAATGGATAGAATATTGAGACAGCAAATCAATAAGGAACTACCAGACTTAAACAACACAACAGACCAAATGAACTTAACAGATCCACAGACTGTTCCATGCAACAGCAGAAGAAAATGGATTCTTCTCAAGTGTATACAAACATTCTCTAGGATGGGTCACAAAACATGTCTTTATGAATATAAAAATAGTAAGCTCACACCAAGTATATCCTCCAACCATAATGAAGTGGACCTAGAAATCAATAACAGAAGGAAAATAAAACAATTCACAAATATGTGGAATTTAAACAACTCATCCTGGGATCACTGAGTTAAAGAAGACAAGAAAATATCATGAGACAAATGTAAACAAAGACACAAAATACTAAAATTTATAAGATGCAGAAAAAGCAGTACTATGAGGTAAATTTATAGCAATAAAAGCCTACGTAAGAAAAAAAGAAAAATATCAAATAAACACCCAACTTTACACCTCAAGAAACTAGAAAAAGAAAGACAAATTAAACCCAAAGTTAGGTGACGTAAAGAAGGAATAAACACTACAGCAGAAATAAATGAAGTAGAAAACACAAAAATAGAACAATGATGAAACTAAGAGCTGTTTTTTTTAAAGATAAACTAAGAAGACAAACAATGAGCAAGACTAACAAAGAAAAAAAGAGAGAAGACTTAAATAAAATCAGAAAATAAGAAATGAAAGAGGAGAAATTACAACTGATGCCACAGAAAGAGAAAAGATGATTATTTTCTTTCATAAATCATAAGAGGACTATTATGAAAAACTATATGCCAACAAATTGAATAAGTTAGAATATATGGCAAATTCCTATAAACATACAAAATATAGAGGCTGAATTCAGAAATAAGAAAAAGACAGAAAACATGAACAGACCAATAATAAACAAGAAGACTGAATCAGTTATCAAAAACCTAGCAAGGAAAGCTCCAGGACCAGATGTCAACATAGATGAATTCTACCATATATTTAAAGAAGAATTAATAACAGAACTTCTTAAACTTCATTCAAAAACAATAGTATAGGGAACACTTCCAAACTCATTCTGTGAGGCCAGTACCACTCTGATACCAAAACCAGACAAAGACACCAAAAGAAAAAAAATTTATAAGATAATATACCTGATTAACATACATACAAGAATCCTCAACTAAACACTAGCAAACCAAATTCAACAACATATTAAAAGAATTATATACCATGACCAAGTGGGATGCATCTTTGGGATGCAAGGATGTTTCAACATACACAAATCAATCATTAACAGAATGAAAAATAAAAATCATATGATTATCACAATAGATGTAGAAAAGTATGATTTCACATCCATTCATAATGAAACTTCTCAATAAAGTCAGAATGTTAGGAACTTGCCGAAATATAATAATTAAGTCCATACAGAAAAATTCCACAGCTAGCAGCACATTCAAAAGGGAAAAACTGAAAACCTTTTCTCTAAGACCTGGGCAAAGAAAGGATGCCCAGTGTTGCTACTTCTATTCAATATAGTACTGAAAGTCCTAAAGAGAGTGATTAGAAAAGAAAAACAAATAAAAATCATCCAAATGTGAAACAAAAAAGTAAAATCATCTGTTTTCAGATGAAATGTTCATATATGCAGAAAACCCTAGAGACTCCACAAAAACTCTTAGAATAAGCAAATTCAGTAAAGCTGCATGATACAAAATCAACATTAAAAAAATCATTGTATTTCTACACACTAGCAAGAAACTATCTAAAAAGGATATCAAGAAAATAATCCCATTTACATGAGTACAAGAAGAATAAAATACTTAGAAGTAAAATTAAGTAGGAAGATGAGAGATGTGTACATTAAAAACTAAAAAACATCGATGAGAGAAAATTTTTTTAAATAAATAAATGTAAAGATACCCTACATTAAGATGGAAGACTATTGTGAAAATGTCCAGAATACCTAGAGGGATTCAGACATTGATTGAAATTTGCTTCCAAATCCCAATGGCATTTTTTCCAGAAACAGAAAAAAAAAAAAAACCCTAAAATTCATCTGGAACTACAAAATATCCCAGTCAAAGCAATTTTGAGCAAGATGAACAAAGCTGGAGTCATCACATGTCCTGATTTCAAATTACATTACAAAGCTACATTGATCAAAACCATATGGTATTGGCATGAAAACAGATATATTGTCCAGTGAAACAGAATGGAGTATCCAGAAATAAACCCACACATATACTGTCAACTGGTCTTACACAAGAGAGCCAAGAATACACAATGGGGAAAGGATAGTATCTTCAATAAATGGTGTTGAGCAAATAATTTTTCCAGATAAAAAGAATGACATCAGGCCCTTCTAACTTACACAAAAATCAATTCAAAATATGTTAAATATTTAAATGTAAGGCATGAAACTGTAAAATATCTGGAAGAAAATATCGAGAAAAAAAGTCTGACACTGGCCTTAGCAATTAAAACTTGGATATGATACCAAAAAACACAGGCAACAAAGGCAAAAACAGACAAATGGGATTACCTCAAACTAAAAAGTTTCTGAACAGAAAAGGAAATGAACAAGAAAACAACAAGGCAACCTATGAAATGGAAGTGTATTTGTAAATTTTGTATCAGATAATTTCCAAAATATATAAGGAAGACATAAAACTCAATAGCAAAATAATAATAATAATAATCAAATGATCTGAATTTTACAATAGGCAAAGGAACTGAAGAGACATTTCTCCAAAGAAGACATACAAACAATCAGCAGGTGTATGAGAAGATTCTTAACAGAACTAACCATCAGGGAGATGCAATAAAAACTGCAATGCACTATCACATCACACATGTCAGAATGACAACTATCAGAAAAACAAAAGACAGAAAGTGTTCGTAAGGATATATAGAAAAGGGAATCCTTATACTTTATTGGAATAAATGTAAATTGATGCAGCCACTATGGAAAACAGTATGGAAGGTCCACAAAAAATTAAAAATAGAATTACCATATGATCTAGCAATTCCATTTCTAGGTATATATCCAAAGTAACTGAAATCAGGATCTCAAAGAGATATCTACACTCCCATGTTCACTATTCACAGTAGCCAAGACAAAGAAGCAACCTAAAAGTCCATCTGTGGTTGAAAGGATATATGAAAAACTGTGGCCTATACATATAATGGAATTTTACACAGCCACAAAAAAGAAGGAATTCTAAGGACACAGTTGAACTCAACACCACCATGAATCACCTGTTATATCAGGAGAATACACACTCTCCTCAAGCTCAAATGGATCATTCACCGTGACAGACAATGTACTGCACAGCACACACTTTAACAAATTAACAAGAACAGAAATCATACAATGCCTGCTCTCAGATCATAATGTAATTAAATAGAAATCAATGGAGATTAAACAACACACTTCTAACACATGGGTCAAAGAAGATATCTCAAGACAAATTTAAAAAAGTATTTTGAAAATTTTAAATTTCAACAAAATATTAACAAAATTTGTGGGGTATACTAAATAATAATTAAAATAGTACTCAGGGATTAAGAAACAGAATTAGAAAAATAAGATTGCCTTCTGTTCTCAATGCCCTAAAATTTAACTCCTATTTCAAAAGTAAAGGAAAAAATATATCCCTGGGATGAGAGGTAACCCCTATGGAAGTTTTTTATATGGAAATATCTGGTTATATATAAATAGATGATTTAAGCTACATTTCAGGAGGCTTAGTGAGTACAAATTAAGAAATCATCCCCCTGTCAATTTCACTAGACAAAAGTAATGGATACTGACCTATAAATATGCATTACTTATGATTTTAACAGAAAATTTTTACAATCATCAAATGTAAATTACATTTTATTCCAAATATTTTAAAATATTATTTTTAATAAAATGTTCAGGGTCATTGAAGAGTAATCTGAAGTAGGGAAATCTGCCATAAATTAACTGAGCATGAATAATATGTTAAGTATAATGTAAAAGAGAAAACTAAATTAAATTGCTGCTGGAAGTTACAGCATAATTTTCACCCTAAGCATAGATACAAGATGCTGAGTATAGAGCAATGTGAAAACAGTTAATAAACAGTATAGATCAAATTTATTATTTAGGATTAATAACAGTAACATGGAGAGAATTCTTCTGGATTATTAGTTATAAATTAATTTGCAATAGCAAACAAGGCCCTATAAATGGGAAAATCCTATTTCCTAATACAATCAGTTACAAAATGCTAAATTTCAAAGCATTTCATAAAAATATTAACTCCACTAAATCCTTGTCATTTATTATTTGATGTTATTTGATGAAGATTTATTTTTATTGTTGAAATCCCTAAGTGTGTGTGTTGGGGGTGGTGGTGGTGTGTTCTATAAATAGCTAAGATGCTTACTCACACCCTGGGCATGTTCACCGTTTCCTCTTTTTTCTCACCTCACATAACATACCTTAGATAGTCTTTTGGAAGATTCACAGCTATGGTCTGCACATGGTTTGGGTCCTTTTTCAGTGTCTAGAGATGAAACTGAGAAAATATTTTATATTTTATCATGGGTCTAAACTACTATATCACAATATTTAAATTGGCTTTTGAAATATAAAATAGACCATGTGTCTAATATTTCTATTCCACTAAAAAATTAAGCAATTTTCCAAATGTTAAATCACTCTTTTCTGCCAAAAACCTAACATAAATATTTATCTTATATAAATCAGGAAAACCTATTGCAGTGAACTTAAGAGTATGTGGCAATTTACATCATACAATTTTTAACAATGGAATTATTTTGCCTTTTATACCATATATATGTATATGTATGTATAAATGTGTTTACTCATTCAATATTCTACTTAACTCTACCCATATAATATAGTGTTAGTCATTTGACTAACTCAATTCTTAATCTCTACAAAGAGATAAATGATTATGACAATACTGAAAAGAGAATGAGGTTGGACTACAGTAGTGGCCATGGTAACTAAAATGATGAACATAGTCATATATGCATGCATTCATGTACCTATTTATTCAATAAGTAATTATCGAGAGTCTATTACATACTAAGAGTTATTCTAAGAGTCTGAGACACATAAGTGATCAAAATCTACAAACTCCCTGACTCTCTGGAAATTATATTCTAAGGCAGAAAATGAGAATAAACAACAATAAATAAAAACAATAAACAGTCATTACAGAAACATATTTTGTGATAAGGTGATAAGTACTAGAAAAGAAAGAGCAAAGAAAGAATCCTATAACCTGCAAAACTGCCCTTCAAGAGTGAGAGAGAAATGAAGACTTTCCTAACTAAACAATAGCTGAGGGAGTTTGTGACCACCTGACATTCCCAGCAAGAACTGCTCAGGGAGTCCTGCAGGTGAAGTGGAAGGATACTAGGAGGTAACGTGAAGCTGCATGAAGAGAAATAAAGACCTCAACAAAGGTAAGCACACGGACCACAGAAGCTGCTGTTACTGTCAGATCAGATTGTAACAGCAATTTTTCTATACATGACTTAAGAGTCTAATATACTTAAGAAAAAACAATTGGTCTAAAGGCTAGTATTACTGTAACTTTGGTTTGTAATTCCACACTTTGTTTTCTATATAAATTAAGAGACTAATTCACTTAAAATAATTATTAGTTTATATTTTGGGGCACACAATTTATAAAGTAGCAAGTTTATGTCATCAACAACTGAAAGAGGTGGGGATACAGCTGTTAAAGGAGAGTTTTCAAATGGTGTAGAAGTTAGGTTGGTATAAATTCAGATTAGAGTGTTATAAACTTAGTAATGTGAAATGTAATTCCCGTGGTAACAACAAAGAAAATAACTATAGAATATACACAAAAGGAAATGAAAAAGATTTCAACATTTAACTACAAAAAAGTCAACTACACAAAAAAGACTATAATGAAGGAAATGAGGAACAAAACTGCTATAAAGGGCTTCCCTGGTGGCGCAGTGGTTGAGAATCTGCCTGCCAATGCAGACGACACAGGTTCGAGCCCTGGTCTGGGAAGATCCTACATGCCATGGAGCAACTGGGCCCGTGAGCCACAATTACTGAGCCTGCGCGTCTGGAGCCTGTGCTCCGCAACAACAGAGGCCGCGATAGTGAGAGGCCTGCGCACCGCGATGAAGAGTGACCCCCACTTGCCACAACTAGAGAAAGCCCATGCACAGAAATGAAGACCCAACACAGCTATAAATAAATAAATAAATAAATACATTGTGTATTATTTAAAAAAAAAAAAAACTGCTATAAAGCATAAAGAAAACAAATAGCAAAATGACATAGGTAAATTCTGCATTATCAATAATCATTTTAAAAGTAACTGGATTGGGGACTTCCCTGGTGGCACAGTGGTTAAGAATCCGCCTGCCAATGTAGGGGACATAGGTTCAAGCCCTGGACCAGGAACAGTCCACATTCCACAGAGCAACTAAGCCCATGTGCCACAACTACTGAGCCTGCACTCTAGAGCCCATGAGCCACAACTACTGAAGCCCGTGCTCCCTAGAGCCCACGCACCACACCTACTGAGCCTGTGTGCTCCAACTACTGAAGCCCGCAAGCCTAGAGCCCAGGCTTCACAGAGAGGCCACCACAGTGAGAAGCCCACACACCCCAATGAGTAGTAGCCCCCACTCGCCACAACTAGAGAAAGCCCACACGCAGCAATGAAGACCCAACACAGCCAAAAATAAACAAATAAATAAATAAATAAGTGGATTAAATTCTCAAGTCAAAAGAGATTTGAGAATTAATAAAAAACATGACCATACTATGTACTGTCTATAGGAGACTCACTTTAGATACAAAAACAAAAATAGATTGCAAATGAAAGGATGTAAAAAGATATTCCATGCAAATATTAACCAAAACAGAACAAGAGTTGTCATACTCATAAGAGATAAAATAGACTTAAAATCAAGAAAGGGTATAAGAGACAAATAAGGACAATATATACTAATAAAAGGTTTAACACAGCAAGAATATGTAATGTAAATATAAACATTTACATACTTAATATCAGACCATGAAAATTTTTGAAGTAAAAAGTAACAGCATTCATAAGAGAAATATACGGGGGTGCTGGGAAGATGGCGGAGGAGTAAGACGCGGAGATCACCTTCCTCCCCACAGATACACCAGAAATACATCTACAGGTGGAACAACTCCTACAGAACACCTACTGAACGCTGGCAGAAGACCTCAGACATCCCAAAAGGCAAGAAAATCCCCACGTACCTGGGTAGGGCAAAAGAAAAAAAAATAAAAACAGACAAAAGAATAGGGACGGCACCTGCACCAGTGGGAGGGAATTGTGAAGGTGGAAAGGTCTCCACACACTAGGAACCCCCTTTGCGGGCAGAGACTGCGGGAGGCGGAGGGGGGAGCTTCGGCGCCGCTGAGGAGAGCAGAGCAACAGGGGTGCGGAGGACAAAGCGGAGAGATTCCCGCATAGAGGATCGGTGCCGACCGGCACTCACCAGCCCGAGAGGCTTGTGTGCTCACCCGCCGGGGCGGGCAGGGCTGCAAGCTGAGGCTCCAGTTTCGGTCGGAGCTCAGGGAGAGGACTGGGGTTGGCGGCTTGAACATAGCCCGAAGGCGTTAGTGCACCACGGCTAGCCGGGAGGGAGTCCGGGGAAAAGTCTGCACCTGCCGAAGAGGCAAGACACATTTTCTTCCCTCTTTGTTCCCTGGTGCGCGAGGAGAGGGGTTTAAGAGCGCTGCCTAAAGGAACTCCAGAAACGGGCGCGAGCCGCGGCTAAAAGCGCGGACCACAGAGACGGGCGGGAGACGCTAAGGCTGCTGCTGACGCCACCAAGGGGCCTGTGTGCGAGCACAGGTCACTATCCACACCCCTCTACCGGGGAGCCTGTGCAGCCCGCCACTGCCAGGTTCTGGGGATCCAGGGACAACTTCCCAGGGAGAAAACACAGCGGGCCTCAGGCTGGTGCAACGTCACCCCGGCCTCTGCCGCCGCAGGCCCGCCCCGCACTCCGTGCCCCTCCCTCCCCCTCCGGCCTGAGTGAGCCAGAGCCCCCGAGTCAGCGGCTCCTTTAACCCCGTCCTGTCTGAGCAAAAAACAGACGCCCTCCAGCGACCTACACGCAGAGGCAGGGCCAAATCCAATGCTGAGCCCCTGTGAGCTGTGAGAACAAAGAAGAGAAAGGGAAATCTGTCCCAGCAGCCTCAGGAACAGCGGATTAAAGCTCCACAATCAACTTGATGTACCCTGCATCTGTGGAATACATGAATAGACAGCGAATCATCCCAAATTCAGGAGGTGGACTTCGAGAGCAAGATCTGTGATTTTTTTCCCCTTTTCCTCTTTTTGCAATGTGTATGTGTATGCTTCTGTGTGAGATCTTGTCTGTATAGGTTTGCTTCCACCATTTGTCCCAGCGTTCTATCCGACCATTGTTTTTTTTTTTCTTTAAATTTTTTTCTTACTTAATAATTATAATTTAAATAACTCTATTATACTTTACCTTCTTTCTTTCTTTCTTTCTTTCCTTCCTTCCCTATGTTAGACAACGAATCATCCCAAATTGAGGCGGTGGACTTGGAGAGCAAGTTTCATGATTTTTTCCCCTTTACCTCTTTTTGTGAGGGTGTATGTGTATGCTTCTGTGTAAGATTTTGTCTGTATAGCTTTGCTTCCACAATTTGTCCTAAGGTTCTATCCGTACCTTTTTTTTTTCTAAATAATTATTTTTTAATTCAACAACTTTATTATACTTTTATTTTACTGTATCTTCTTTCTTTCTGTCTTTTTTCTTGCTTCCTTCCTCCCTCCCTCCCTCCTTTCTTTCCTTCTTGCCTTCTTTTCTTCTTTCTTTCTTTCTTCCTTCCCTCCTTCCTTCCTTCCCTCCTTTCTTTCTTGCTTTCTTCCTACTTCTACTAATTCTCTCTCTTTTCTCTCCCTTTTATTCTGAGCAGTGTGGATGAAAAGCTCTTGCTGCTCCAGCCAGGAGTGAGGACTCTGCCTCTGAGGTGGGAGAGCCAACTTCAGAACACTCGTCAAGAAGAGACCTCCCAGCCCCACATAATATCAAACGGCGAAAATCTCCCAGAGATCTCCATCTCAACACCAGCACCCAGCTTCACTCAACGACCAGCAAGCTACAGTGCTGGACAACCTATGCCAACCATATAGCAAAACAGGAACACAACCCCACCCACTAGCAGAGAGGCTGCCTAAAATCATAATAAGTCCACAGACACCCCAAAACACACCACCAGACGTGGACCTGCCCACTAGAGAGACAAGATCTAGCCTCATACACCACAACACAGCCACTAGTCCCCTCCACCAGGAAGCCTACACAACCCACTGAACCAACCTTAGCCACTGGAGACAGACATCAAAAACAACGGGAGCTACGAACTTGCAGCCTGCAAAAAGGAGAACCCAGACACAGTAAGATAAGCAAAATGAGAAGACAGAAAAACACACAGCAGATGAAGGAGCAAGATAAAAACCCACCAGACCTAACAAATGAAGAGGAAATAGGCAGTCTACCCGAAAAAGAATTCAGAGTAATGATAGTAAAGATGACCCAAAATCTTCGAAATAGAATGGACAAAAGGCAAGAAACATTTAACAAGGAGCTAGAAGAAATAAAGATGAAACAGACAATGATGAACAATACAATAAATGAAATGAAAAATACTCTAGATGGGATCAATATTAGAATTACTGAGGCAGAAGAACGGATAAGTGACCTGGAAGATAAAATAGTGGAAATAACTACTGCAGAGCAGAATAAAGAAAAAAGAATGAAAAGAACCGAGGACAGTCTAAGAGACTTCTGGGACAACATTAAGTGCATCAACAGTCGTATTATAGGGGTTACAGAAGAAGAAGAGAAAAAGGGACTGAGAAAATATTTGAAGAGATTATAGTTGAAAACTTCCCTAATATGGGAAAGGAAATAGTTAATCAAGTCCAGGAAGCACAGAGAGTCCCATACAGGATAAATTCAAGGAGAAATATGCCAAGACACATATTAATCAAACTGTCAAAAATTAAATACAAAGAAAGCATATTAAAAGCAGCAAGGGAAAAACAACAAATAACACACAAGGGAATCCCCATAAGGTTAACAGCTGATCTCTCAGCAGAAACTCTACAAGCCAGAAGGGAGTGGCAGGACATACTGAAAGTGATGAAGGAGAAAAACCCGCAACCAAGATTACTCTACCCAGCAAGGATCTCATTCAGATTTGACAGAGAAATTAAAACCTTTACAGACAAGCAAAGGCTGAGAGAGTTCAGCACCACCAAACCAGCTTTACAACAAATGCTAAAGGAACTTCTCTAGACAAAAACACAAGAGAAGGAAAAGACCTACAAGGACAACCCAAAACAATTTAGAAAATGGGAATAGGAACATACATAATTACCTTAAATGTAAATGGACAAAATGCTCCCACCAAAAGACACAGATTGGCTGAATGCATACAAAAACAATATCCATATATATGCTGTCTACAAGAGACCCACTTCAGACCTAGAGACACATACAGACTGAAAGTAAGGGGCTGGAAAAAGATATTCCATACAAATAGAAACCAAAAGAAAGCTGGAGTAGCAATTCTCATATCAGACAAAATAGACTTTAAAATAAAATCTATCAGAAGAGACAAAGAAGGACACTACATAATGATCAAGGGATCGATCCAAGAAGAAGATATAACAATTGTAAATATTTATGCACCCAACATAGGAGCACCTCAATACATAAGGCAAATACTAACAGCCATAAGAGGGGAAATCGACAGTAACACATTCACAGTAGGGGACTTCAACACCCCACTTTCACCAATGGATAGATCATCCAAAATGAAAATAAATAACAAAACACAAGCTTTAAATGATACATTAAACAAGATGGGCTTAATTGATATTTATAGGACACTCCATCCAAAAACAACAGAATACACATTTTTCTCAAGTGCTCATGGAACACTATCCAGGATAGATCATATCTTGGGTCACAAATCAAGCCTTGGTAAATTTAAGAAAATTGAAATTATATCAAGTATCTTTTCCGACCACAACGCCATGAGACTAGATATCAATTATAGGAAAAGAGCAGTAAAAAATACAAACACATGGAGGCTAAACAATACACTACTTAATAACGAAGTGATCACTGAAGAAATCAAAGAGGAAATTAAAAAATACCTAGAAACAAATGACAATGGAGATACAACGACCCAAAACCTATGGGATGCAGCAAAAGCAGTTCTAAGAGGGAAGTTTATAGCAATACAAGCCCACCTTAAGAAGCAGGAAACATCTCGAATAAACAACCTAACCTTGCACCTCAAGCAATTAGAGAAAGAAGAACAAAAAAACCCCAGAGTTAGGAAAGGGAAAGAAATCATAAAAATCAGATCAGAAATAAATGAAAAAGAAATGAAGGAAACAATAGCAAAGATCAGTAAAACTATAAGCTGGTTCTTTGAGAAGATAAACAAAATAGATAAACCATTAGCCAGACTCATCATGAAAAAAAGGGAGAAGACTAAAATCAATAGAATTAGAAATGAAAAAGGAGCAGTAACAACTGACACTGCAGAAATAAAAAAGATCATGAAAGATTACTACAAGCAACTCTATGCCAATAAAATGGACAATCTGGAAGAAATAGACAAACTCTTAGAAATGCACAAACTACCAAGACTGAATCAGGAAGAAACAGAAAATATGAACAGACCAATCACAAACACTGAAATTGAAACTGTGATTAAAAATCTTCCAACAAACAAAAGCCCAGGACGAGATGGCTTCACAGGCGAATTCTATCAAACATTTAGAGAAGAGCTAACACCAATCCTTCTTAAATTCTTCCAAAATATAGCAGAGGGAGGAACACTCCCCAACTCATTCTACGAGGCCACCATCACCTTGATACCAAAACCTGACAAGGATGTCACAAAGAAATATAACTACAGGCCACTATCACTGATGAACATAGATGCAAAAATCCTCAACAAAATACTAGCAAACAGAATCCAACAGCACATTAAAAGGATCATACACCATGATCAAGTGGGGTTTATTCTAGGAATGCAAGGATTCTTCAATATATGCAAATCTATCAATGTGATAAACCATATTAACAAATTGAAGGAGAAAAACCATATGATCATCTCAATAGATGCAGAGAAAGCTTTTGACAAAATTCAACACCCATTTATGATAAAAACCCTGCAGAAAGTAGGCATAGAGGGAACTTTCCTCAACATAATAAAGATCATATATGACAAGCCCACAGCCAACATCGTCCTCAACGGCGAAAAACTGAAAGCATTTCCACTAAGATCAGGAACAAGACAAGGTTGCCCACTCTCACCACTCTTATTCAACATAGTTTTGGAAGTTTTAGCCACAGCAATCAGAGAAGAAAAGGAAATAAAAGGAATCCAAATCGGAAAAGAAGAAGTAAAGCTGTCACTGTTTGCAGATGACATGATACTATACATAGAGAATCCTAAAAATGCTACCAGAAAACTACTAGAGCTAATCAATGAATCTGGTAAAGCAGCAGGATACAAAATTAATACACAGAAATCTCTGGCATTCCTATATACTAGTGACAAAAAATCTGAAAGTGAAATCAAGAAAACACTCCCATTTACCATTGCAACAAAAAGAATAAAATATCTAGGAATAAACCTATCTAAGGAGACAAAAGACCTGTATGCAGAGAATTATGACACTGATGAAAGAAATTAAAATGATACAAATAGATGGAGAGATATACCATGTTCTTGGATTGGAAGAATCAACATTGTGAAAATGACTCTACTACCCAAAGAAATCTACAGATCCAATGCAATCCCTATCAAAGTACCACTGGCATTTTTCACAGAACTAGAACAAAAAAGTTCACAATTTGTATGGAAACACAAAAGACCCTGAATAGCCAAAGAAATCTTGAGAACGAAAAAAAATGGAGCTGGAGGAATCAGGCTGCCTGACTTCAGACTATACTACAAAGCTACAGTAATCAAGACAGTATGGTACTGGCACAAAAACAGAAAGATAGATCAATGGAATAGGATAGAAAGCCCAGAGATAAACCCATGCACATATGGTCACCTTATCTTTGATAAAGGTGGCAGGAATATACAGTGGAGAAAGGACAGCCTCTTCAATAAGTGGTGCTGGGAAAATTGGACAGGTACATGTAAAAGTATGAGATTAGATCACTCCCTAACACCATACACAAAAATAAGCTCAAAATGGATTAAAGACCTAAATGTAAGGCCAGAAACTATCAAACTCTTAGAGGAAAACATAGGCAGAACACTCTATGACATAAATCACAGCAAGATCCTTCTTGACCCATCTCCTAGAGTAATGGAGATAAAAACAAAAATAAACAAATGGGACCTAATGAAACTTCAAAGCTTTTGCACAGCAAAGGAAACCATAAACAAGACCAAAAGACAGCCCTCAGAATGGGAGAAAATATTTGCAAATGAATCAACTGACAAAGGATTAATCTCTAAAATTTACAGGCAGCTCATGCAGCTCAATAACAAAAAAATAAACAACCCAATCCAAAAATGGGCAGAAGACCTAAATAGACATTTCTCCAAAGAAGATATACAGACTGCCAACAAACACATGAAAGAATGCTCAACATCATTAATCATTAGAGAAATGCAAATCAAAACTACAATGAGATATCATCTCACACCAGTCAGAATGGCCATCATCAAAAAATCTAGAAACAATAAATGCTGGAGAGGGTGTGGAGAAAAGGGAACACTCTTGCACTGCTGGTGGGAATGTGAATTGGTTCAGCCACTATGGAGAACAGTATGGAGGTTCCTTAAAAAACTACAAATAGAACTACCATATGACCCAGCAATCCCACTACTAGGTATATACCCTGAGGAAACCAGAATTCAGAAAGAGTCATGTACCAAAATGTTCATTGCAGCTCTATTTACAATAGCCCGGAGATGGAAACAACCTAAGTGCCCATTGTCGGATGAATGGATAAAGAAGATGTGGCACATATATACAATGGAATATTACTCAGCCATAAAAAGAAACGAAATTGAGCTATTTGTAATGAGGTGGATAGATCTAGAGTCTGTCATACAGAGTGAAGTAAGTCAGAAAGAGAAGGACAAATACCGTATGCTAACACACATATATGGAATTTAAGAAAAAAAAATGTTATGAAGAACCTAGGGGTAAGACAGGAATAAAGACACAGACCTACTGGCGAACGGACTTGATGATATGGGGAGGGCGAAGGGTGAGCTGTGATAGGGCGAGAGAGAGACATGGACATATATATACTAAGAAAAGTAAGGTAGATAGCCAGTGGGAAGCAGCCGCGTGGCACAGGGATACCGGCTCGGTGCTTTGTGACTGCCTGGAGGGGTGGGATAGGGAGGGTGGGAGGGAGGGAGACGAAGAGGGAAGAGATATGGGAACATATGTATATGTATAACTGATTCACTTTGTTATAAAGCAGAAACTAACACACCATTATAAAGCAATTATACCCCAATAAAGATGTTAAAAAAAAAGAGAAATATACATTTCTACAATAATATTTGGAGACTTCAATATCTCACAATAGTGGATAGAAGAGTCAGATAGAATGTAAGTAAGGAAATAGAGGTCTTAAACAACACAGTCATAACCCAGGACTGGATGACTTCAGTGGTGAGTTCTAACAACAGTTAGAAGAATTAATACCAATCCTCTCAAACACTTCCAAAAAGGTGAAGAGGAGGTAACACTTCTAAACTCATCCTCTGAGGCCAGCGTTACCCAGACACAAAAGCCAGACAAAGACACCATAAGACACTACAGTCTCATATCCCTAATCAACACTGATGAAAAACTCAACAAAATACTAACAAACCAAACTCAGGGGCTTACTAACAGGACCATACACCATGCGCAAGTGGGGTTTATTGCCAGAACTCAGGGATGGGCCAACATACAACTATGCCGTTTCATCTCAGTGACGGAAGTTGTAGCCAGTGTGTTGTGGCAGGAAAGTGAAATAAGAGGCGTCCAAATTGGAAAAGAAGCAGGAAAATTACTTCTGTTCAGAGATGCTATGATCTCATATGCAGACAGTAAGATTCCACAAATAAAACTGTTTAGAACTAATAAATAAACTCAGCAAAGTCGCACAATACAAAGTCAATGCACAAATCAGCTACGGTTCTATACACTACAATGAAAAGCCTGAAAAGAAAATTATGGGAACAATTCCATTTACAAAGGCATCAAAAAGAATAAAATACTGAGGAATTAACCAATTAATTAACCATTAACTTAACCAATACTCAGGAATTAACTTACAATTATAACTTAACCATTGCTGAAAGAAATTAAAGAAGACATAAATAAATAGAAATGCATCCAACGTTCATAGACTGGAAAACGTAACATTGTTAAAATGTCAGTACTACACAAAACAATCTATAGATTCAATGCAATCAACATTAAAATCCCAACTACATTTTCTGCAAAACAGAAAAATCCAAACTAAAATCTATGTGGAATCACAAGGGACTTTATATAAAGTCTTAAAAAAGAATAGAGCTAAAAATCACAATTCTTGATTTCAAAATTTACTACAAAGCTGCAGTAACCAAAACAGTGTGTTACTGGCATAAAGACAGAAATATTGACCAATGTAAAAGACAGCCCAGAAATAAGCCATCACATATATGGCCAAATGATTTTTGACAATGGTGTCAACACTATTCGATGGGGAAAGGACAGCCTTTTCAATAAATGGTGCTGGATATCCACATGCAAAAGGATGAATGTGGATTCTTACCTAACACCATACATGCAAATTAGCTCAAGATGGATCAAAAACCTACATGTAAGAAATAAAACTACAAAATTCTTAGAGGAAAACTTATGGCAAAAGCTTCATTGGATTTGGCAATGATTTCTTGGATATGTCACCAAAGGTACAAGAAACAAAAGAAGAAAACAGACAAGTGGACTTTATCAAAAAAAAATTTTAAAGCGTGCATCAAAACACAATAGCAATAGAGTTAAAAGGCAACCTACAGAATGTGAGAAAGTATCTGCAAGTCACATATCTGATAAGGGATAAATATACAGAATATGTAGAGAACTCCTAAAACTCAATACCAAAAAACACACAAACCACCAGATTAAAAAATGGGCAATGAACCAAAAAAAAAAAAAAAAAGTGGGCAATGAGGGACTTCCCTGGTGGCCCAGTGGTTAAGACTCCATGCTCCCAGTGCAGGGGGCCTGGGTTCGATCCCTGGTCAGGGAACTAGATCGCACATGCTGCAACTAAGAACCAGCATGCTGCAACTAAGACCCAGCACAGCCAAATAAATAAATAAATAAACAAACAAACAAACAAACAAATAAATAAATAAAATTTTTTTAAAAATGGGTAATGAATTTGACTAGGAATTTCTCCAAAGAAGATGTACAAATGGCCAATAAGCTCAGGAAACGATGTTCAACATAACTAATTTTTAGGGAAATGCAAATCAAAACTATAATGAGACACTACCAAACACCCATTAGGATGGTTACTATGAAAACAAAAGAAAATAACTAGTGTTGGTGAGAATGTGGTGAATTGTAACTCTTGTACACTGTTGGTGGGAATGTAAAATGTTGTAGCCACTGTGGAAAAATAGTAGCAGTTCCTCAAAAAAAATAAATAAATAAAAACAGAATTACTATGATCTAGCAAATCCACCTTTGAGTATATACCCAAAAGAACTGAATGCAGGGTCTCAAAGAGACATGTGTACACCTATAAGCAGCATTATTCACAATAGTGTACTGAAAACAACACAAGTGGCCATCAATGCATTCACAGAGAAGCAAAATGTTGTATATACACAGAATGAAATATTAGTTCTTAAAAAGGAAGAAAATCCTGCCATATGTTACAACATGGATGAACCTTGAGGACATTTTGCTAAGTGAAATAAGCCAGAAACAAACAGAAAACTACTGTATGATTCCCCTTATATGAGATATTTAGTTAAAATCACAGAGATAGAAAGTAGAAGGGTAGATGCTCAGAGCTGCAGGGAAAAGAGCAACTTATTGTTTAGTAGAAACAGAATATCAGCTTCCCACAATGAAAGTGTTTTGGAGGTAAATGATGATAACAGTTAGACATGAATGTATTTAATGCCATGTAACTGTATACTTGAAATGGTTAAGATTAATTTTATGTATGTGTATTTTACTACAATAAGAAAATGGAAAAAAATTAAAAATAAAAGAATTAAATCAGACTTCTCCTCAGAAGCCATGCAAGCAAGAGAATAGTGTGAATGATTTTTTTTTTTTTTTTTTTTTTCGGTACGCGGGCCTCTCACTGTTGTGGCCTCTCCCGTTGCGGAGCACAGGCTCCAGACGCGCAGGCTCAGCGGCCATGGCTCACGGGCCCAGCCGCTCCGCAGCATGTGGGATCCTCCCAGACCGGGGCACGAACCCGCGTCCCCTGCATCGGCAGGCGGACTCTCAACAGCTGCACCACCAGGGAAGCCCGTGAATGATTTTAAACACAGTATTGAAAGAAAAAAAAGTCACCAAACTAAAATACTGAATTAGGTGAAATTATTCTTCAAAATAAAAGCAAAGACTTTCTCAGAAAAACAAAAATTGAATCTGTCACCAGAAACCCAGACTTATAAGAAACATTAAAAGAAGTTCTTCATAAAGAAGGAAAACAATACGTGTCCAAAACTTGGATCTAAATAAAGGAAGGGCACTAGAGAAGGAATAAAAGAAGGTAATAGTAAATCTATTTTTCTTATTCTTAACTGATCTGACAATAGCTTGTTCAAAAGCTTATGGATAAGTAAAATAAATTACTGCATTTTTATAAGGGAAGAGAGGACATATTTGGGAATTCTATTGTAAAGTACTTGTACTACCCATGAAATGGTACAGCATTATTTGAAAGTAGACTTGGATTAGTCATAAAAGTATACTGCAAACTACAAGGCAAACACTTAAAGTAAAAAACAAATTATAATTGATATGTTAATAGAAACAAATTGAGTCATATAAATGCTTGATTAAAGCCAGAGAAGGCAAAAAAGTGGAAGAGGAAAAAGAAACAAAGAAAAGGGGCAACAAATACAGAACAGTAACAAATATGGTAAATGTTAATCCAACTCCACCAATAATCATTTTTAAAGTCAATGGTTTAAATTCACCAATTAAAAGACAGAGACTGTCTGAATGAATTTTTTAAAGATCTAATTATATCTCATCTACAAGAGACCCACTTTAAACATAAAGATACTGATAGACTAAAAGTAAAGGGGTGGAGAAAAACATACCATACTAACACAAATCAAAAGAAAGCTGGAAAAGCAATATTAACTTTAGACAAAAGACAAACATAGACAAAGAATAAAAGAGAAATTAAAGTAGAGGACATTACTATCTATCTTTCATAAATAAAAAGGATTATAAGAATATTATGTACAATAGTATGCTAAAAATTAGATAACCTACATGAAATAGATGAAAATATAAATCATCTAAACTGATCCAAGAAGAAACACAAAATATGAACAGTAATGTAACAAAGACATCAAATCAGTAATCAATGATCTTCCAATAAAGAAAACCCTGGACCCAATGGCTTCAGTGGTGAACTCTACCAAACACTAACTATTAAAAGAAATCCTTCTCCATCACTTTCAAAAGAATAGAAGAGGAAGGGACACTTCTTAAAACTCATTTCATGAAGCCAGTAGTATGCTGATACCAAGGGCAGACAATAACATCACAAGAAAAGAAAACTCTGGGCTAATATCAATTTGAATGCAAATACTCTCAATAACAGAAGTACAAAATTATTCCAGCAGCATACTAAAAATATAAATATACCCTGACCAAGTGGGATATATTGCAGGAGTGCAAGTGTGGTTCACCATGTGGAAATCAAAAATTACAATGCACAACATTCACAGAAGGGAAAAAAAATACATGATCATCTCATTTGATACAAAAGAAACATTTGACAAAAGCTAACACCCTTTCATGATTAAAAAAAAACACACTCAATAAACTAGGAATTAAAAGTAACTGCTTCACCCTGATAAAGAGCTTTTATGAAAAACCCACACAGCCAATATCAAATTCAATAGTGAAACACTTAAACTTTTCCCCTAGGATCAAGAACAATTCAAGGATGTCCACTTTTGCCATTTCTACTAAACAATATATTGACATTCTAGCAAGAGCAATTTGGCACAAAATAGATAGAGAAGAGATAAAAGTTATCCAAATTGGAAAGAAATAAGTAAAACTATTGTTATCCTTAGGTGACATAATCTTCCATGTAGAAAATACTAAAAATTCCAAGCACCATAAAATAACTCTTAATTAATTAAACCAAGATGTAAGATACACAAAAAAAATCAATGAATTTCTACACACTAGCGATGAACAATGTGAAAAAGAAAATTATTGTACTTACAATAGCATCAAAAACAATAACATATGTAGTAATTACTTTATCAAGAGGTGTAAGACTTACACACTGAAAAGTATAAAGCACTGCTGATAGATAAAGAAGTCTGCTGTGTTCTAAATATTTTATGTCCCCCCACCCCAGTTCTTATGTTGAAATGCTAATGCCCAATGTGATGGCATTAGGAGGTGGGGTCTTTAGGAAGTGCTTAGGTCATGAGAATAGAGCCTTTATGAATGAGATTGGTGCTCTTACAAAAGAGGCTCCAGAGAAACCCCTAGCTGCTTCTGCTATGTAAGGATATAATGAAAAGTCTGTAACCCTTAAGAGGGCCCTCACCAAACATGGTGGCACTGTGACCTCAGAATTACAGCTTCCAGAAATGTGAGAAATAAATTTCCATTGTTTATAAGCTACCCAGTCTATGGTATTAGTTACAGCAGCCCAACAGACTAAGACAAAGTCCTAAATAAAGGGAGAGCTATCCTGTGTTCATGGGTTGGAAGACAATATTGTTCAGGACGTAACATTAGAGACATTACAGATTCAATGCAAACCCCAATGGCCTTGTTCAACAGGAATGGAAAAGCAGGTGCAAAAACATATGGGATTGCAACTGACTTCAAATAGCCAAAACAATGTTGAAAAGGGGAGAACAAAATTTAAGGACTCCCACTTCCAATTTCAAATATTACTACAAACAAAGCTACTATCAAAACCTTATGATCAAAACGTTGTGGACTAGCATAAGAACAGGCATACAGAGCAATGAAATAGAATTAACAGCCCAGAAATAAATTCACATATCTGTGGCTAAGTAAGTTTCAACAAGAGTACCATGACAGTTCAAAGAGAAAAGAACAGTCTCTTCAAAATTGGTGTTGGGATAATCGTACATCCACATTCAAAAGTATGAGCTTGGATCCATATTTCACAGCATATACAAAAATTAACTCAAAATGAATCTGAGACCTAAATGTAGGTGGTAAACTTAAAAATTCTTAGAAAAAAGCAAAATGAGTACACATCAAGCAAAGAAATCTCAAATAAAAAATGTAACATTATACCTCAAGGAATAAGGAAAAGAAAATCATGCCAATCCCAACATTAGCAGAAGAAAGGAAATAATACATTAGAGCAGAAATAAATGAAATAGGAAAAAAACAGAAATGGTTAACAAAACCAAAACTTGGTTTTTTGAAAAGATAAAACTGACAACCTTTACCTATAATAAGAAAAAAAGAGGATCCAAATACATGAAATTATAAATTAAAGAAGAGACATTGCTCTGATACCCAGAAACACAAAGGAGCCAAAGAGACTACTATGAATAACTATACACCAAAAATTGGACAACTGAGAAGAAATTGATAAATTCCTAGAAACATGCAACCTACCAAGACTAGAATCATAAAGAAGTAGAAAATTTGAACAGATCAATAGTGACTAAGGAGATGGAATCATTAACCAAAAATCTCCCCCCAGCCCCACAAAAAAGCCCAGAACCAGATGGCTTCACTGATGAATTCTACCAAATATTTAAAGAACTAATGTCAATCTTTTTCAAACTTCAAAAAAACTGGAGGAGGTAACATACTCAAACCATTTTATAAGGCCTGATACCAAAGCCAGATAAGGATACTAATCGAAAAGAAAACTATAGGCCAATATTCCTGATGAATATAGATGGAAAAATCCTCAACAAAATACTGGCAAACCAAAATGAACAGCACATTAAAACTATCAAACAACATGAGTAAGTGGGATTCATCTCTGAGACACAAGGACGGTTCAACATATGCAAATCAACAAATGTGATTCATCACATTAACAAAATAAAAAATAATGGTCATCTCAATGTGTGCAAAAATGTATCTGACAAAATTCAACTTCCATTCAAAATAAAACTCTCAACAAATTAGGTACAGAATGAATCTACCTTAATATAATAATGGCCATGTATGACAAGTCCACAGCTAACATCATACTCAATATGAAAGGTTGAAAGATCTTCCTCTAAGATCAGGAACAAGGAAAGGATGCCCACTCTCACCACCCCTATATAACATAGTACTGGAAGTCCTAGCCAGAGCAGTCCGGCAAGACAAAGAAATAAAAGACACCTGAATCAAACAAGGAGAAGTGAAACTATCTCTGTCTGCATATGATGTAATTTTACATAGAGAAAATCCTAAGGATTTCAGCAAAAAACTGTTAGACTTAATAAATGAATTTAGTTAAGTTTCAGGATACAAAACAACATGCAAAAATTGGTATAATTTCTATATAATAACCAATTATCTGAAAAGAAATAAAGAAACAATCTTATTTACAATACTATCAAAACCAAAAAAATACATAGGAGTAAATTTAAACAAGGAGATAAAAGGTCTGTACACTGAAAATTACAAGACAGTGATGAAAGAAACTGAAGAAGACACAAATAAATGGAGATGCCTCATGTTCATGAACTGAATGAAATTAATATTGTTAAAATATCCATACAACCCAAAGTAACCTACGGATTCAATGTAATCTTTACTAAGATTCCAATGTATTTTTTACAGAAATAGAAAAAAAATCCTAAAATTTGTATGGAATCACAAAAGACCCTGAATAAGTTATCAATGCAGTTCTAAGAAAGAACAAAGCTGGAAGTATCACACTTCTAATGTCAAATTATATTACAAAGGTATAGTAGTCAAAACAATATGGTACTGGCATAAAAACAAACACATAGTCCTATGGAACAGAATTGAAAATCCAGGAAATAAACCTATGCATGTATGGTCAACTATATTTGACAAGAAAGCCAAGAATACTCAGTTGAGAACAGACAGTCTCCCCAGTAAATGATACTGGGAAAACTGGACATTCACATGCAAAAGAATGAAACTAGACTCCTATCTCATGCCACACACAAAAATTAACTCAAAATGGATTAAAGACTTAAATGTAAAACTTAAACCATAAAACTCCTAGGAGAAAACACAGGGAAAAGCTGGTGCTGGCAATGACTTTATGAATATGACACCAAAGCACAAGCAATGAAAACAAAAGTAAACAAATGGGACTACATACAACTAAAAAACCTTCTTCACAGCAAAAGAAACAATCAAACTGAAAAGACAACCTAGAGAATGGTATAAAACATTTGATAACCACATAAATTTGATAAGACAATAATATCCTAAATATATAAGGAACTCATACAATTCAAAAACAAAAAACAAATAACCCAATTAAAAATTGAAAAGGACCTGAATAGACATTTTTTTCTTAGAAAGTATTCAAATGGCCAACAGGTAAATGAAAAGGTGCTCAACATCACAAATCATCACGAAATGCAAATCGAAACCATGAGATATCACCCACATCTGTTAGAATGATGATTATCCAAAAGACAAGAGATGAGTGACAGCAAGGATGTGGAAAAAAGGTAAACTTTATGCACCTTTAGTGGGAATATGAATTGGTATAGCTACTATGGAAAATAGTAGGGAGGTTCCTCAAAAGGTTAAAAAAAAAAATAGAACTACCATATGATCCAGCAATTCCACTTCTGGATATACATCTGAAGGAAATGAAATCACTATCTCTTAGAGATATCTGTACCCACGTGTTCAATGCGGCACCATTTACCATAGCTAAGACATAGAAACAACCTAAGTATCCATCAACAGATGAACAGATAAAGAAAATATGGTACACACACAAACACACACACACAGGAATATTATTCAGCCATAAAAATGAAGGAGATTCTTCCATGTGTAACAACACAGATAAAACTTGAGGGCATTTTGTTAAGTGAAACAAGTCAGAGAAAGACAAATACTGTATGACCTTACTTATATGTGGAATCTACAAAAACCGAACTCAGAAAAAGAGAACAGATTGGTGACTGCCAGGGGCATGGACTGGGGGTGAGAGAAATGAATCAAGGAAGACAAAGGGTACAAATAAATTCAGGATATAACACAGAGCTTGGTGAATATAGTTAATAATACTGTATTGTATATATTTCAAAGTTGCTAGAACAGTAGATTTTAAAAGTTCTTACTGCAGAAATAAATAAATTGTAACTATGTGAGAAGATCTATGTGTTTAACCTTATTATGGTAAACATTTTGCAATATATAGATACATCAAATCCTTATGTTGTACACTTTGAACTAACATATTGTTATATGTCAATTATATATCAATAAAGCTAGGGAAAAAAATCAAAATTGGGCAAAGGACTTGAATGGACTTTTCTCCAAAAAAAATATACGAATGGTCAATAAGCACATGAAAAGATGCTCAACATCATGAGTCATTAGAGAAATGCAAATTAAGCCCACAGTGAACTAATTTCTATTGAAAATCATCTCTTTTCTCTTATGGGTTCACGTACACTTTTCAGCTTTTCTCAAGACTATTAAATGCCTATTAATAGCACCTATTCAATACACCAGGTACAAAGACCCCATAACTCTTATGAATGCTAACAGTGGGTCTTTGATGAGCTAAAGAAAGACTCAGCCTATCTTTCATAATTTGCCTCAGGGGCTGGAGAACAACTCTCAGAAGTTTTTCTGGAGAAGAGAAAAGAAGTAAGGAAGATAAAAGATAGTGAAAATGGGGTTGAACACCTCTTATTCTTTTCTCTGAAAGCTTCGCACCTCTCACTTGTATCTAAACATTCAATCCTAGATGGCCAAGAAAGAGAGAGGGAATACCAGAGAAATGGGTAAGTGTAATCAAACACTGACAGTAGAGGAATCAAGGACAGAGGGTAAAGAAGAAAGAAAGGAAACAGCAACATACCATTTAAGATGAAAAGTGGAGGGGGTTCTCTTGCTACTGGGACCCATTAAGAACACATGCATGGGTATTCCTAAATGCTTATTCATAAACGGGCCCTTTATAAATCTAAAGTCTTCAGATATTAAGTCCAATTCTTGGTTTTCCAGAATATACTGGGCTTTCGCTCTGCATTGTTAGGAAAAGCAACCTAAGCTGTTAGAACAGTCTCTCTGGTCTAAACTGTTAACCTAGCTTATTATATAATTACATGCTTTTACAAATTAAATCTTTGTAGCTAAATATCATGATAGATATTCCTCATACTAAATTCCATTCTATAGTAAATTATTATAGCAATGTTTAAGTTATTTGGGAACCCAAACTTTTCATTAAGTACATGAATCAGCAGAAATGTATTTGGGGGCTATTAGATCTAAGAAGTGAAAGTAAATAATATGAAACATTCAGATCTATAGCATTTACATTCTAAAAATGCCACTAGTAACTCAGGTCTCTAAGATTAGTTTTGCAGTCTAACTTTGTTTTCTTTAAAGAATTGCATATACTTACCTGAAAATGTAAAAAACAATTCATTTTGCAAACCAGCTCTTTGCATTTTAACATGATGGCATTCAGACTTCAGTAAGAAAACTTGACATGAAAGGTCAAGAACCAATTTGCTTAAAATCTGAAGAAGTTTCTTCTCAAAAGAAACATTATACATAGTATTGCAGGGAGCTGCATGATATCGAGCTGTGAACTGGTAATAATAATGTGGCTCACGATAAGCTGCAAAAAATTAAACAGAGAACAATACAGCAACAGTTATTTAAGCAATTCAAATATATTTCAGCTATTCAAGAGAAATCATTATTTGGAATACACTTGACCCTTGAACAACGCAGGGTTAGGGTTAGGAACACCAACCACACCCCCAGTTGAAAATACATGTATAATTTATAGTCAGCCCTCCTCACCCATATTCCTCTGAATCCAGGGTTCTGCATGTGTGGATGTGGATCATGTGGTACTGCAGTATTTGCTATTGAAAACATCCATGTATAAAGGACCCATACAATTCAAACCCATGTTGTTCAAAGGTGAACTGTATATGTTTCTATATACAGCCATATATACATATTTTTTTTAATTTAACAAGCACTTATCTAGCAGCTACTAAGTGACAAATGCTGTTATAGGCACTTTAAAAATAGAAACTCATTTAAATCTCCTAAGATTATTAAAGATTGGTATAATCTTCACATCCAGCATGTATTGAGGGATACTATGTCACATGCCTAATGCCTGTGCTATCAAAACTGAGACTCTAGCTGAGGAGCCTAGCCCAGGGTCTGTGCCCTTAACCACCATATCATGCTGCCTCAAACTCAGGTATGAGACTTCCCTAAGTTTAAATATTCATCTTAGGGGAGGAGGGGAAGATGGTGGAAGAGTAAGACGTGGAGATCACCTTCCTCCCCACAGATACACCAGAAATACATCTACACGTGGAACAACTCCTACAGAACACCTACTGAACACTGGCAGAAAGCCTCAGACCTCCCAAAAGGCAAGAAACTCCCCGCATACTTGGGTAGGGCAAAAGAAAAAAGAATAAACAGACAAAAGGATAGGGATGGAACCCGCACCAGTGGGAGGGAGCTGTGAAGGTGGAAAGGTTTCCACACACTAGAAAGCCCCTTCGTCGGCAGAGACTGCGGGTGGCGGAGCGGGAAAGCTTCAGAGCTGTGGGGGAGAGCGCAGCCACAGGGGTGTGGAGGGCAAACCGGATAGATTCCAGCAGAGGATCGGTGCCGACCGGCACTCACCAGCCCGAGAGGCTTGTCTGCTCACCCACCAGGGCAGGCGGGGCTGGGAGCAGAGGCTGGGGCTTCGGTTGAGCGCAGGGAGAGGACTGGGGTTGGTGGTGTGAACACAGCCTGCAGGGGTTAGTGCACCACGGCTAGCTGAGAGGGAGTCCGGGGAAAAGTCTGGACCTGCCGAAGAGGCAAGAGACTTTTCTTCCCTCTCTGTTTCCTGGTGCACGAGGAGAGGGGATTAAGAGTGCTGTTTAAAGGAGCTCTAGAGACGGGTGCAAGCCGCGGCTAAAAGCGCGGGCCCCAGAGACGGGCATGAGACACTAAGGCTGCTGCTGCCACCACCAAGAAGCCTGTGTGTGAGCACAGGTCACCATCCAAACCCCGCTTCTGGGAAGCCTGTGCAGCCCACCACTGCCAGGGTCCCGTGATCCAGGGACAACTTCCCCGGGAGAATGTACAGCGTGCTTCAGGATGGTGCAACATCACGCCGGCCTCTGCCGCCACAGGCTCGTCCCGCACTCCGTGCCCCTCCCTCCCCTCTGGCCTGAGTGAGCCAGAGCCCCCGAATCAGCGGCTCCTTTAACCCCGTCCTGTCTGAGCGAAGAACAGATGCCCTCCAGTGACCTACACACAGAGGCGGGGCCAAATCCAAAGCTGAACCCCAGGAGCTGTGCGAACAAAGAAGAGAAAGGGAAATCTCTCCCAGAAGCCTCAGAAGCAGCAGATTAAAGTTCCACAATCAACCTGATGTACCTGCATCTGTGGAATACATGAATAGACAACGAATCATCCCAATTTGAGGTGGACTTTGAGAGCAAGAGTTATGATTGTTTCCTCTTCTTGTTAGTGTGTATGTGTATGCTTCTGTATGAGATTTGGTCTGTATAGCTTTGCTTCCACCATTTGTCCTAGGGTTCTATCCGTCCGTTTATTTTTTCCTTAATAATTATATTTTATTTTAATAACTTTATTTTATTCTACTTTATCATCTTTCTTTTTCCTTCCTTCCCTCCTTTAGACAACGAATCATCCCAAATTGAGGAAGCGTACTTTGAGAGCAACATTTATGATTTATTCCCCTTTTCCTCTTTTTGTGACTGTATGTGTATGCTTCTGTGGGAGATTTTGTCTTTATAGCTTTGCTTCCACCGTTTGTAATAGGGTTCTATCTGCCCGTTTTTTTTTTTCTTAATAATTATTTTTTGCTTTAATAACATTATTATATTTTACCTTACTTTATTTTATTTTACTTTATCTTCTTTCTTTCTTTCTTTTTTCCTTCCTTCCTTCCCTCCTTCCTTCCTTCCTCCCTCCCTCCCACCCTCCTTCCTTCCTCCCTTCCTCCCTCCCTCCTTTCTTTCTTTCTTTCTTTCTTACTACTTCTGCTAATTCTTTCTTTCTACTTTTTCTCCCTTTTATTCTGAGCCATGTGGATGAAAGGTGCTTGGTGTTGCGGAGTCAGTGCTGTGCCTCTGAGGTGGGAGAGCCAACTTCAGGACACTGGCCAACAAGAGACCTCCCAGCTCCATATAATATAAAACGTTAAAAATCTCCCAGAGATCTCCATCTCAACGCACCAGCTTCACTCAACAACCAGCAAGCTACAGTGCTGGACACCCTATGCCAAACAACTGGCAAGACAGGAACACAACCCCACCCATTAGCAGAGAGGCTGCCTAAAATCACAATAAGGTCACAGGCACCCCAAAACACCACCAGACATGGACCTGCCAACCAGAAAGACAAGATCCAGCCTCATCCACCAGAACACAGGCACTAGTCCCCTCCACCAGGAAGCCTACACAACTCACTGAACCAACCTTAGCCACAGGGGAAAGACACCAAAAACAACGGGAACTACGAACCTGCAGCCTGCAAAAAGGAGAACCCAAACACAGTAAGATAAGCAAAATGAGAGACAGAAAAACACACAGCAGATGAAGGAGCAAGATAAAAACCCATCAGACCTAACAAATGAAGAGGAAATAGGCAGTCTACCTGAAAAAGAATTCAGAATAATGATAGTAAAGATGATCCAAAATCTTGGAAATAGAATAGACAAAATGCAAGAAACATTTAACACGGACCTAGAAGAACTAAAGATGAAACAAACAATGATGAATACACAATAAATGAAATGAAAAGTACTCTAGATGGGATCAATAGCAGAATAACTGAGAAAGAAGAACAGGTAAGTGACCTGGAAGATAAAATAGTGGAAATAACTACTGCAGAGCAGAATAAAGAAAAAAGAATGAAAAGAACTGAGGACAGCCTCAGAGACCTCTGGGACAACATTAAACGCACTAACATTCGAATTATAGGGGTTCCAGAAGAAGAAGAGAAAAAGAAAGGGACTGAGAAAATATTTGAGGAGACTATAGCTGAAAACGTCCCTAATATGGGAAAGGAAATAGTTAATCAAGTCCAGGAAGCACAGAGAGTCCCATACAGGATAAATCCAAGAGGAAACACGCCAAGACACATATTAATCAAACTGTCAAAAATTAAATACAAAGAAAACATATTAATAGCAGCAAGGGAAAAACAACAAATAACACACAAGGGAATCCCCATAAGGTTAACAGCTGATCTTACAGCAGAAACTCTGCAAACCAGAAGGAACTGACAGCACATATTTAAAGTGAAGGAGAAAAACCTGCAACCAAGATTACTCTACCCAGCAAGGATCTCATTCAGATTTGATAGAGAAATTACAACCTTTACAGACAAGCAAAAGCTAAGAGAGTGAAGCACCACCAAACGAGCTTTACAACAAATGCTAAAGGAACTTCTCTAGGCAAGAAACACAAGAGAAGAAAACGACCTACAATGACGAACCCAAAACAATTAAGAAAACGGTAATAGGAACATACATATCGATAATTACCTAAAATGTAAATGGACAAAATGCTCCCACCAAAAGACACAGAATGGCTGAATAGATACAAAAATAAGACCCATATATATGCTGTCTACAAGAGACCCACTTCAGACCTAGAGACACACACAGACTGAAAGTAAGGGGATGGAAAAAGATATTCCATGCAAATGGAAACCAAAAGAAAGCTGGAGTAGCAATTCTCATATCAAACAAAATAGACTTTTAAAAAAAGACTATTAGAAGAGACAAAGGACACTACATAATTATCAAGGGATCAATCCAAGAAGAAGATATAACAATTGTAAATATTTATGCACCCAAAATAGAAGCACCTGAATACATAAGGCAAATACTAACAGCCATGAAAGGGGAAATCGACAGTAACACATTCATAGTAGGGGACTTTAACACCCCACTTTCACCAATGGACAGATCATCCAAAATGATAACAAAACACAAGCTTTAAATGATACATTAAACAAGATGGACTTAAGTCATATTTATGGGACATTCCATCCAAAAACAACAGAATACACATTTTTCTCAAGTGCTCATGGAACATTCTCCAGCATAGATCATATCTTGGGTCACAAATCAAGCCTTGGTAAATTGAAGAAAAATGAAATTGTATCAAGTATCTTTTCCGACCACAATGCTATGAGACTATATATCAATTACAGGAAAAGATCTGTAAAAAATACAAACACATGGAGGCTAAACAATACACTACTTAATAACGAAGTGATCACTGAAGAAATCAAAGAGGAAATCAAAAAGTACGTACAAACAAATGACAATGGAGACACGAAGAACCAAAACCTATTGGATGCAGAACAAGCAGCTCTAAGAGGGAAGTTTCTAGCACTACAATCCTACCTTAAGAAACAGGACACATCTTGAATAAACAATCTACGCTTGCACCTAAAGCAATTAGAGAAAGAAGAACAAAAAATATCCAACGTTAGCAGAAGGAAAGAAATCATAAAAATCAGATCAGAAATAAATGAAAAGGAAATGAAGGAAACGATAGCAAAGATCAATAAAACTAAAAGCTGGATCTTTGAGAAGATAAAGAAAATTGATAAACCATTAGCCAGACTCTTGAAAAAAAAAAGGGAGAAGGCTCAAATCAATAGAATTAGAAATGAAAAAGGAGAAGTAACAACTGACACTGCAGAAATACAAAAGATCATGAAAGATTACTACAAGCAACTCTATGCCAATAAAATGGACAACCTGGAAGAAATGGACAAATTCTTAGAAATGCACACCCTGCCAAGACTGAATCAGGAAGAAATAGAAAATATGAACAGACCAATCACAAGCACTGAAATTGAGACTGTGATTAAAAATCTTCCAACAAACAGAAGCCCAGGACCAGATGGCTTCACAGGCGAATTCTATCAAACATTTAGAGAAGAGCTAACACCTATCCTTCTCAAACTCTTCCAAAATATAGCAGAGGGAGGAACACTCCCAAACTCATTCTCCGAGGCCACCATCACCCTGATACCAAAACCAGACAAAGATGTCACAAAGAAAGAAACCTACAGGCCAATATCACTGATGAACATAGATGCAAAAATTCTCAACAAAATACTAGCAAACAGAATCCAACAGCACATTAAAAGAATCATACACCATGATCAAGTGGGTTTTATTCTAGGAATGCAAGGATTCTTCAATATACGCAAATCAATCAATGTGATAAACCATATTAACAAATTGAAGGAGAAAAACCATATGACCTTCTCAATAGATGCAGAGAAAGCTTTTGACAAAATTCAACACTCATTTATGACAAAAACCCTGCAGAAAGTAGGCATAGAGGGAACTTTCCTCAACATAATAAAGGCCATATATGACAAACCAACAGCCAACATCGTCCTCAATGGTGAAAAACTGAAAGCATTTCCACTAAGATGAGGAACAAGACAAGGTTGCCCACTCTCACCACTCTTATTCAACATAGTTTTGGAAGTTTTAGCCACAGCAATCAGAGAAGAAAAGGAAATAAAAGGAATCCAAATCGGAAAAGAAGAAGTAAAGCTGTCACTGTTTGCAGATGACATGATACTATACATAGAGAATCCTAAAAATGCTACCAGAAAACTACTAGAGCTAATCAATGAATCTGGTAAAGTAGCAGGATACAAAATTAATGCACAGAAATCTCTGGCATTCCTATATACTAGTGACAAAAAGTCTGAAAGTGAAATCAAGGAAACACTCCCATTTACCATTGCAACAAAAAGAATAAAATATCTAGGAATAAACCTACCTAAGGAGACAAAAGACCTGTATGCAGAAAATTGTAAGACACTGCTGCAAGAAATTAAAGATGATACAAATAGATGGAGAGATATATCACGTTCTTGGATTGGAAGAATCAACATTGTGAAAATGACTCTACTTCCCAAAGCAATCTACAGATTCAATGCAATCCCTATCAAACTACCACTGGCATTTTTCACAGAACTAGAACAAAAAATTTCACAATTTGTATGGAAACACAAAAGACCCAGAATAACCAAAGCAATCTTGAGAATGAAAAACAGAGCTGGCGGAATCAGGCTGTCTGACTTCAGACTATACTACAAAGCTACATTAATCAAGACAGTATGGTATTGGCACAAAGACAGAAAGATAGATCAATGGAACAGGATAGAAAGCCCAGAGATAAACCCACGCACATATGGTCACCTTATCTTTGATAAAGGAGGCAGGAATATACAGTGGAGAAAGGACAGCCTCTTCAATAAGTGGTGCTGGGAAAACTGGACAGGTACATGTAAAAGTATGAGATTAGATCACTCCCTAACACCATACATAAAAATAAACTCAAAGTGGATTAAAGACTTAAATGTAAGGCCAGAAACTATCAAACTCTTAGAGGAAAACATAGGCAGAACACTCTACAACATAAATAACAGCAAGATCCTTTTTGACCCATCTCCTAGAGAAATGGAAATAAAAACAAAAATAAACAAATGGGACCTAATGAAACTTCAAAGCTTTTGCACAGCAAAGGAAACCCAAAACAAGCCCAGAAGACAACCCTCAGAAAGGGAGAAAATATTTGTAAATGAAGCAACTGACAGGATTAATCTCCAAAATTTATAAGCAGCTCTTGCAGCTCAATAACAAAAAAACAAACAACCCAATCCAAAACTGGGCAGAAGACCTAAATAGACATTTCTCCAAAGAAGATATACAGACTGCCAACAAACACATGAAAGAATGCTCAACATCATTAATCATTAGAGAAATGCAAGTCAAAACTACAACGAGATATCATCTCACACCAGTCAGAATGGTCATCATCAAAAAATCTAGAAACAATAAATGCTGGAGAGGGTGTGGAGAAAAGGGAGCACTCTTGCACTGCTGGTGGGAATGTGAATTGGTACAGCCACTATGGAGAACAGTATGGAGGTTCCTTAAAAAACTACAAATAGAACTACCATATGACCTAGCAATCCCACTACTGGGCAAACCTGAGAAAACCATAATTCAAAAAGACTCATGTACCAAAATGTTCACTGCAGCTCTATTTACAATAGCCCAGAGATGGAAACAACCTAAGTGTCCATCATCAGATGAATGGATAAAGAAGATGTGGCACATATATACAATGGAATATTACTCAGCCATAAAAAGAAACGAAATTGAGCTATTTTTAATGAGGTGGATAGACCTAGAGTATGTCATACAGAGTGAAGTAAGTCAGAAAGAGAAAGACAAATACTGTATGCTAACACACATATATGGAATTTAAGGGAAAAAATGTCATGAAGAACCTAGGGGTAAGACAGGAATAAAGACACAGACCTACTAGAGAATGGACTTGAGGATATGGGGAGGGGGAAGGGTAAGCTATGACAAAGCGAGAGAGCGGCATGGACATATATACACTACCAAACGTAAAATAGATAGCTAGTGGGAAGCAGCTGCATAGCACAGGGAGATCAACTCGGCGCTTTGTGACCACCTGGAGGGGTGGGATAGGGAGGGTGGGAGGGAGGGAGATGCAAGAGGGAAGAGATATGGGAACATCTGTATATGTATAACTGATTCACTTTGTTATAAAGCAGAAACTAACACACCATTGTAAAGCAATTATACTGCAATAAAGATGTAAATAAATAAATGAATAAATAAATAATTAAATATTCATCTTAGAAGAAAAGAGTGTCATATAATTGCCAACAATAAGCAAAAAAAAGTATGTTTCTAACTTATCTATAAGCTTTACTGAGTTCAATTACAACACCTGAAACTCAGAATAGGGTTTTCTTTTTCTATCTGTTTCAAAATCTCACTGAAATGACACAAGAAATATAAAAATGATAAATCTATGGTACTAGAAATCAGAAAAGTTTACCTTCTGAGACAGGGAGCTCTGTTGCTACTTTTGTTAATCAAGTGGCCTGCTGAGGAGACACTCTCCACTCGCAGTAAAGTGACAGCCACCACTGTTCACTTTCCTACCTGCTCATTTAAGCCAAAATTGAGTGCACAGACCAAGCTACTATAAGCCTTTGTATTCAAGGTTGAGACCAGACAGCTTCTAATTCATTTACAAACATGAATAAAAACCACAGATTCTCCTAACCAAATCTGGGGAGTTCCAAAATCACTAAAGAAAAGCATGAAGGGGCTTCCCTGGTGGCACAGTGGTTGAGAATCTGCCTGCCAGTGCAGGCGACACGGGTTCGAGTTCTGGTCTGGGAAGATCCCACATGCCGCAGAGCAACTAGGCCTGTGAGCCACAACTACTGAGCCTGCGCGTCTGGATCCTGTGCCCCACAAGAGAGCCCGTGACAGTGAAAGGTCCGCACACCATGATGAAGAGTGGCCCCCACTTGCCGCAACTAGAGAAAGCCCTCACACAGAAACGTAGACCCAACACAGCCAAAAAATAAATAAATAATTTAAAAAAGAAAAGCATGAAAATGAAAAAGCAAGGGAAAATAACATAAAAGAAAATTAATGTAGAAAGCATTTAGAAATAAGTTTTTAAAATTCTAACTAGTAAGGATAGAAAACATATCCATAAAACTATTATAAAGCTATTGTAGAAGAGAAGTGATGGTAAATACAAAAAGCATCCTGGAAAAAAATTTTAAATACAAATACTGAAAATTTAAAAATTAATTGAAGTAATAAATGGAAACAAGGTTAATAATATGTTTGGAGATGAAGTAATGAAATTCTCACATAGCATAGATCAAAATTAGAAACAAAATGACAAGAGCAAAAGAAGAGAAAAGGAAGAGAGATCCCAGATATCCTATGTCAAACTGAAGGAGTTCCAGGAGAGAACAGAGCAGACAAAGGAGAAGTTAATCAGGGTACCAACAGGGAAAACACTCTGTAAGCTGAAGAAAGATTTGTGTCACCACACCAAAAAGGTCCATGAAACTGTGAATAAGAAAACTGAAAAACAATGTCACATTGAGACATAAATCTTAAAAACCTATCAATATCATGCATTTACTGATACATATATTCCCATATGATAAATGACTGATTTATATTGATTATATCATGATTTATCACATCAAAGCTATGTGATGTGATACATACAAGAACCATGTAGAAGAGTGAACCTTATCAGATGGACCTGGAAGCTGCAGCAAGGCTCCCAGCAAGGACTGCAGACACAGCAAGCACTCCTCTGGTTCATGGGCTAAAAAAGAACTCCTTTTTCCTTCCAGAAATTTGGCATGTATCATGCTATTACATTTGATAGAAAGAAATCTGAATATAAGCCACAATATCTTCAAAATGCCCTCAAAAACTCTATCAAAAGTATCCTTTTCTGAAGACAGCTTCTTATCTCTGGGAGAAGTACACATTTACACACACAGCAACTCAGGATCTGCTTGTAAATGAGTTATTAACAAGTTGTATAAAAAAGAACACAGCAGGCTGGAGGCTGCCTACAGTATTGGCCCTTGGCTGGTAAGTATTTCCCTAAACGGACAGGCATTGCTCCCCATGTGATAAAACTGTTTCCCCACCTGAGGAACTGAACCCTGCACCTCTGGGAGTTTGGGACTTCTGTCGTTGTCAGGCAGAGGGAGACTTCATGACTAGCTCCCAATCAGCGCCTGGGTGCTGAGTCGGCACAGGGGTTACTGGATTTTCACCGCTAAGGAAAGGAGGGGGCTCAATGCGACCTCACACAGGAAGGATAGCACAGCAGTCCTGTACGTGGATTTCACCTGGCTCTGGCCATGACTTTCCCCCTGCCATTCCTACTGTGTGTACCTCACCTTAGCCTTGAGTACAACTCTGCTGAGTCCAGCAAGTCCTTGCAGGGAATCCCTGCAACAGTTTAAAAAATAAAATCCTCATATGAAAATCAGAAGCTTTAAAAGAAAAAAGACATATACGGGCTCTAGAAAAATGGGAATGATAAAAAAAAAAAATGACATAAACATCTACAGGAGTTCTCAAAAGTTTTGGTCGCCAGATCTCTTTACATTCTTAAAAATCACTAAGGACCACTAAAGAACTTTTATGTAGGATATATCTACCAATATTTATGATACAAAAAATTCAAACTTAAAAACTTTTTAAATGTTTATTAATTCATTTTAAAATGATAGAAACTCATCAGGCAGTAACATAAAAAAAAACACTTTTAGGTACAATAACATTTTTCAAAGAGAATCAGTGAGAACAGTAGTATTGTTTTATATTTTGAAAAGCTCTTTAAGGTCTGCTTAATAGAAGTCAGCTGGATTCTTATACTTACTTGTGCATTCAATGACATATGATGTGTTGGTTTATTGCCTCATAGAGATATGTAGTTGGTTAGAAAGAAACATTTTAACAGCTTTTTCGCGTAATTGTGGATGACTGTTCCACAGTAGCTTACCCACTGCAACTGTAAATCTCAACACAGTTAAAACAGTAAATAATATCACTGTATAGTTACAAAAACAGTTTTCACCTTACTGCCCCTTGAAAGGGACTCAGGGACTCCAAGGAGTCCATAGATTACTATTTGAAAACTACTGATCTATACTCAGAGTTAGAGTATTTGAACTTACTAGAAATTGGCAAGAACACAATAACTTAGTAAAACAGGTAAAAAATATGAATAGAAAATCTCAAAAGGAACAATAAGCACAGAAAAAGATGCTCAGAGATGCTAGTACTAAGGAAAATGCAATCACAACAGTGGCATAACATTTTATACCCCTATACAAATAAAAAAGCAATAACACCTATTTTTGTGAGGGATATGGGTATGAACAAGTTTTCATACATATTATGAAAATTTAAAAATAAAAGTAAGAAATATATATCTCAAAATATTAAAGAAAGTAATAAATTAAGAATAGGAAATTATAAAACAAAAACCGGTACATATGACTAAAGAACAAGTGGAGATTTTAAAGAAAAAGATCCAATTGGAAATACTGGGGGTGGAAAGTATAGTCATAGAAATAGAAAAACGGCACCAAAGTTAAAACAGAAAGTAAACAGACTAGCTAAACTTGCAGACTTCACACCGCTGAAGATAGGTTTGATAAATTGGACAATGGTACCTTAAACACACTTAAAGATGTGCATATATGAAAGACAAGTGAAAAGATATGGATGATAAATTAAGGAGCCCTAACAAATATGTTTAATTGGTACTCCAGAAATAAATAGTTAAGAGGAAAGGTTTTTAGAGATCATGAAGGATTCAACGAAATCCAAGCTAGATGGAAACTCCACTCCAGACTGGGGCAGACAAGGGCACAAGGCTCCCTCTCCCCAAGAAGGTACAGGAGGTCAGCCTTTCTCATGCAGACCAGAGCTACCTGGTGCTAAAGGGAAGTTGTGGGTGAGTACAGCTGAGAGGCGAAGGCTCCCTCCTTACACCATCCCCACTTTGTGAGATGGAGGCTCTAACCTGGCTGCGGCAATTCTGAAAACAATGGGAGCCCATCAGCCTTGTCCAGCTCGTCACGTGAAGTGTCCACATGGGAGAAACATGCTGTGGGGACCCGGGGCTGCTGCTGCTACCCCCTCCAACAGATGCTAAGTTCCTAAAGCAGTGTGTCACTCACAGAGAAGCACACCACTGTCCCCAGCCCCAGCTCCAGAGCAGTGGCTCAGAGGATCTGCCGGGGATGAGCAGCAGGCTGTAGAACAGAGAGCTCAGAATCTCTTCTCAAAGGAACTGACATCCTTGTGATAAACTGTGGGGAAGCTCAAACCTCAGGGCACTTTCAATAACACTGGCAATATGGGGAAAGACAACTGGGAGAAGGCGAAACTGTAGGCAGCCTAGTCTGTCAGACAGCAACACAGGAGGTGTCAGCTGGAAGGAGCAATCCTGAGGTCAGAACAAATTTCAAACAGACCTGGGGAACCCAAACTGAACTGGATCGGTTTTAGAGGAATTTATGCCTCAGGGCATTGTTGAAAACAACAGATACATGAAACCTCTATGGGTACACCCAAGGTGCACCTTCCTAGGACAGACTTTGGAGGCCTCACACTATGGTTGCAGAGGGAGTGAACCTCACTGAAATAATCTAGCCAGTTGCTAAACAAATAAACAGGATAAAATTATGACAAATCTGGAGGGTGGGGGAAGGAAATGGACCAGTACCCAGAGTTGCTACAATACATTATCTAAAAAGTCCAGTTTCCAAACAAATTTATGAGACATGCAATGAAACAGGAAAGTATGACCCATCAGCTGGAAAAAACTAGGAAGCAGAAATTGCCTGTTTAAGAGTGACTAGATGTGGTCACTTTTAAAGATAAATATTAAAAACTAAAGACTTCAAAGCATTCATATAAATGTGTTAAAATAACAAAAGAAAATCATGATTAATGAAGGGAGGTATTTCAATAATGTCACATCAAATAGAAACTATCTATAAAAAATTATAAAAAAAAGAATCAAGTGGAAATTCTTCAGGTAAAAAGGAAAAACACTGAAAGGAAAAACACAATAAGCTCAACAGTAGATCTGACCTGACAGAATAAAGAATCAGCTAAAAGTTTTTCAGACTGTTAAAAAGAAAATCACAGGCCCAAAATTATGTCACATGTGCTAAACCGCAAGATACCAAAACTACACTTAATATCTAATCTAATGGCAGTTTCAACCTCTCCCACAAATGTAATCCTAATCAACCAGTCTGGAATTTTCTAGTCTAACAGTAATCTATCACACAGGCCTCCTCGAGTCCCCAGAGGAAGAAGAAGCAGCCTGCATGACAAAACCAAAACCTCTGCCACTCCCTTCCCCACACCCTCAAGAAAAGAGGGCCTAGTCTAAAAATAATCGTTTCTTTTCTTTTGCTAATAGCATACAACCCCTCAGAGCCACCTTCTAGTTGCTAGATGGGATGCTCCCCAATTCATGAATAGCCTAATAAAGCTAATAAGATCTTCAAATTTTCTTGAATTTTGTTTTTTAACAAGACTGAAAGAACATAACCTCAGTCAATAATCTGAATCCACACAAAAAAACAAAGCACTCCAGTAAATTATGTAATGATATAGACAGAATAAGTGCATATTTCTTCTACTTTCTTTCCTCTTTACTGATTTAAAAAGCAATTGTATAAATTGTATAAATTGTATGAGAGAATTTGTATATGATGTATCACTGGGACCAAACATAAATATATATTTTCCAATAGGAGCACAATGGAGGTGGGTGGGAGCAAAGCTGTACTAGACTAAGGAAATGACTACATATGGAAACTTGAAAAAAAGCAAACAATTAAAGAAAATAAAAAATGATAAACAAGAAGGCTAATGTAACAAAATCTATAAATATACACTTGCTCTCCTAATTTCAGCTTCTCTAAAATACATAAAGTTACACAAAATAATAATTATAAAAATGTATTGTTAGTTTTGTAACATTTACAGGTGTAATATGTATAATATTAATACCACAAAAAGCATGGAAAGGGAATAGATCTACATAAGACTAAGGTTTCTCTATCTCACCAGAATTAAGTTTGTAAAGACGTCAAGCTGATTCTGATAGATTAAGATATATGTGGTAACTTCTAGAGCAATCAATAAGGAAATGACTCAAAAATATATAGTAAAAATCATTAAAGTAATTAAAATGCTACATTAGAAAATATTCACTTAACAAGACAATGAGAAATAGAAGAGCACATGAGAAAGGGAAACATAAAATAAAATGATAGAGTATATCCACTTATATAAACAATAATATTGTGAATGGATTAAATTATCTAATCAAAAGGCAGAGACTATGAAACTGGATTTAAAAAGCAATGAACTATTTAGTGTCTACATGAGACACATTTTACATGCAAAGATACAAATAGACTGAAAGCGATGGGGTGCAAACTAATACATCCTGTATACAGAAATCACAAGAAAATAGGAATGGCTATTCAATTATCAGGCAAAGTAAACTTTAAAACAAACAAAAAATGCTACTATAGCTAAAGGGTAATTTTTTTATAATAAAAAAAGACAACCTATCAGGAAGAGAAAACAATTATAAACATACACACACCTATGAACAAAGCACCAAAATGAAGTAAAAACTGACAGAAATGATAAAAGAAATAATCATTTTGATTATATGATGATTATATCATTAAATAATGATAAAAACAATTCAAAATATTGCTTGGAGACTTCCAATAATGAATGAAACAACTAGGCAGAAGATCAACAAGGAAACAGAAGACTTGAATAATGCCGAAACCAAATATACCTAAAAGACATCTACATACCTCTCCACCTGGCAGCAGCAGAATATACATTCTCAAGTGCTCTGGCACATTCTCAAGGATGGAGACTATTTTAAGCCACAAATCACAATAAATTTTAAAGGACTGAAATAATACAAAGTATTTTCTCTGATCACAATGTAATAAAACTAGAGTAACAGAAAAATTTGAAAAACTCACAAATGTGTGGAAATTAAACAACATAATTCTAAGTAACCAATGTGTCAAAGAAGAATCAAAAGAGAAGTTAGAAGAAAAACTTGATATAAATTAAAAAAAAAAAAACGTAACCTATGGAATGCAGCTAAAGCAGTACATTGTGGGAAATTATGTATACAAAATTATATATATATAAAATATAATATGATCTCTAATCAATAATTGAAACTTTTACCTTATGACACTAGGGAAGAAAGAGAAAACTAACCTTAAATCAAGCAGAGGGAAAGAAATAATAACAATTAGAGCAGAGATAAATGACATAGAAAATAGAAAAACAATAGAATCAATGACACAAAAACATAGTTATTTGAAGATATCAACAAAATTTATAAATCTTTAGCTAGAGTGACCAAGAAAAAAAGAGAGGACTCAAATTAACAAATCATCAATAAAAAAGGAGGCAGTATTATTGACCTTACAGAAATAAAAAGAATTACAAAGGGATACTATAAAAACCTGTATGCCAATAAATTAGATAACTTAGATGAAATAGAAAAATCTCTAAAAGATATACACCACTGAACCTGACTCAAGAAAAGATAGACTATATGAATAGAGCTATACCAAGCAAAGAGATTAAATTAGTAATCAGAAAAAACAACTACCCAGGAAGAAAAACCCAAGCTCAGATGTTTTCACTCATGAATTCTATCAAACATTTAAAGAAATATTAACAATTCTTAATGAACTCTTCCAAAGTCAGAAGAGAAAGAAAAAATTCCCAAATCATACTCAGTATTATCATGAAAGCAAACCCAGGTAAAAATGATATCACAAGAAAACAGAACTACAGACCAATATCTCATATGAATATAGATGCAAAAATTCTCAACAACATTCCAGCAAAATGAATCTATCAGTATATTGAAAGCATTATACATCATGACCAAGTGGGATTTTATCCCAGGAACCAAGCTTGGTTCAACACTTGAAAATCAATGAATGCAATATACCATATCAATAAAACAGAAAATAAAAAATACATGATTATCTCAATTAATGCAGGAGAAACACTTGACAAAATCCAACATCCTTTCATAATAAAAAATTAAAAATCAACAAACTTTGAATGGAAGGAAACTTCCTCAACCTAATAAAAGGCATCTATGTAAAATCCAATCTAACACCACATTTAATAGTAAAAGACTTGATGAGTCCCCCTAATATTACAAAGAAGGCAAGGATATCTGCTCTCACCATTCTTATTCAACACAGTACCAGAAGCTCTAGTGTCCCCAATTAAAAAAGAAAAATAAGAGGCATATGATTGAAAAGAAAGAAACAAAACTGTCCCTATGTGCATATGACATGACAGTCTCACAAAGAATCTACAAACATTTTTTAAAATTCTAGATCAAGACACAAATAACAAACCACTTTTTTTTTACAGTATGTCTCGTTTTGCTGTGCTCCACATTATTGTGCTTAGCAGATATTGCATTTTTTACAAATTGAAGGTTTGTGGCAACCCTGCATTAAGCAAGTCTATCAGTGCCATATTTTTCTGCAGCATTTGCTCACTTTGTGTCTTTGTATCATATTTCGGTATTTTCACAGAATTATAAGTTGAACTTGAATATGTGACTGAATTGCTGCAATCTCATGATAAAACTTGAATAAATGGGGAGTTGCTTCTTATGGATGAGCAAAGAAAGTGCATTTTTTTTCTTATTTTTTATAAATCGTTTTTCTATATATTAGCAATAAACCTGTGGAATCCAAAATCTGAAATCTAACATCATTTACAATTGTGCAAAAAAAGCCCAAAATAACATACTTAGGTATACACTTAAGAAAGCATGTATATAGAAATGAAAGAGGGAATTCCCTGGCAGTCCAGTGGTTAGCACTTCCACTGCAGGGGGCACAGGTTTGATCCCTGGTCAGGGAACTAAGATCTCACATGCCTCACGGCATGGCCAAAAAGAAAAAAAACAGAGAGAGATCGCAAACATCCCCCAAATTTATCTATAGATTGAATGCAATTCCCATCAAAATTCCAGCAGATACACTGTAGATAGGTATAGGATTATTCTAAAATATATAAGAAAAGGGGTGGGCCCTAAAAAAGAAAAACATTTTGATAAAGAATAGTGGAAGGGGGCTTCCCTGGTGGCACAGTGGTTGAGAGTCCGCCTGCCAATGCAGGGGACACGGCTTCATGCCCCGGTCCGGGAAGGTCACACATGCCACGGAGTGGCTGGGCCTGTGAGCCATGGCCGCTGAGCCTGCATGTCTGGAGCCTGTGCTCTGCAATGGGAGAGGCCACAGCAGTGAGAGGCCCGCGTACCGCAAAAAAAAAAAAAAAAGAATAGTGGAAGGAATCACACTACCTGGTACTGAGGGTTTCTATAGTTACAGTGATCCACACAGTGGCACTGGCAGAGGAACAAACCCCATAGATCAATGGAAGAAATCAGAAAACCCAGATATAGACCCACACAAATATTCTCAACTTACTGTTGACAAAGGTACAAAAACACTTCAAGAAATCATGCTGGAGCAATTGGATATCCTAATGAAAATTATTAAACCTCACACCTTACACAAAACTTAACTGAAACTGCATCACGTTAAGCAAAACTATCACAAAAAAGGAGAAAATCTTTGCCTATGGCTAGGCAAAGAATTCTTAGACTTGACAACAAAAGCATGACTAATTAGCAAATTTGATAAATCAGACTTCATTGAATTGAAAACTCTGGCTCTGTAAAAATACTGAAAACTATAAGACATTAAGAAAAGAAGAAAGAAATAAGTGGAAAGATATTCTGTGCTCATGGATTGAAAGAATTAATATTGTTAAAATGTTAAATACTACACAAAGCAATCTACAGCTCCAATGCAATCACTATCAAAATTCCAATGGCATTTTTCACAGAAATAAAACTCTCAGAAATTTGTATGGAACCACAAATAGCCAAAGCAATCTTGAGAAAAAAGAACAAAGCTGGAGGCATCATGCTCCCTGATTTCAAGCTATATTACAAAGCTACAGTAATTAACACAATGTGGTATTGGCATACAGCCAGACACACAGATCAATGTAACAGAGAGCCCAGAAATAAACCCATACAGAAATGGTCAATTAATTTACAACAAAGGAGCCAAAAATATACAATGGGGAATAGACAGTCTCTTCAGTAAATGGTGTTGGGAAAACTGGCCAGCCACATTCAAAAGAATGTAACCACTGTCTTACACCATGCACAAAAATCAATTCAAAATTGATTAAAGACTTGAATGTAAGACCCGAAACCATAAAACTTCTAGCAGAAAACACAGGCAGTAAGCTCTCTGACTTACTGTCTTAGAGATAAATTTTTTAATCCAACACCAAAAGTAAAAGCAACAAAAGCAAAACTTTTGTTCACAGCCCACACAAACAGCAAAACTCAGAAAACCTCATCAATGACCAAAAAATAAACATTAAAGCTATGAAATACCATTATTAACCTATTACATTGGCAACAATTCAAGACACAGTATACTAAGGGCATTTTAGGTAATGAGATTCTCGTGTACTGTGGCGGGGATACAAACTGTACACTCTTTGCAGGGCAACTAGCAGAATTATCAAAATAACACTGTGAAAACCCTGTAGAAGATATTACCTTACAGAATCACCTCAGCAAAATACTAACAATTTAACATCTATAATACAAGAATTCTAGTGTGTGTGTTTACACACAGATCGATGAGCGACGGGCTCATACACAGAGACGCACAGAGGGACTCAGGGAGGAAGAGACTGAAGGACTTATTTCAAGGTTCCATGCACTGCTGTTTGAGGAAGGGAAAATCTGAAACACACGAAACGATCATCAACTGAGGAATGTGCAAGCAAAATCTAGAATACCATGTGGCACTGGAAAGACTAAAGTGGATCCTTAGAGTGAAACAGAATGACTTAAATGATTCTTTTAAGCACAAAAATAGCAGGTGTCCAAAATCAGTTTATTAAATGATGTGTGATCCTGCTGCCACTGGTATAACAGTGGGGCACAGTAGGATATCAAGAGAGATTAAAAATACGAACTCTAGAACGAGAATCCCTAGATTGAAATCTGAGTCCCACATTCTAACGAAAATTGCAGTACCTACTGTACAGGTTTGTTGTGAGAATTAAATAAGTTGAATATAAATAAAGCAATTCAAAAAAAAAGTCTTGCAGGGCTTCCCTGGTGGTGCAGTGGTTGGGAGTCCGCCTGCCGGTGCAGGGGATGCAGGTTCATGTCCCGGTCTGGGAGGATCCTGCACGCCGCGGAGCGGCTGGGCCCGTGAGCCATGGCCACTGAGCCTGCGCGTCTGGAGCCTGTGCTCCGCAGCGCGAGGGGCCACAACTGTAAGAGGCCGCATACCACAAAAAAAAAGAAAAAAGAAAAGCCTTGTGAAAATAAGCAATATATGTGTTTTGCTGTTATTATTATAATTACACATAAAAACACAGCATAAATGCTTGGTAAATATTAGCTATCATTTTCATTACTATAAACCAGCATTCATTTTAGGTACTGTTACCCTTGTTAGCTTATGTGAATATACCCTTATGAGAAATTTCAAAGTATATTTGTTATAAACTATATAAACTATACTAAATAACACATATTTTACAGGAAAAACTATGTAACAAAAATGAAGCGTGACTGATTACCAAGTTTAAACAAATTATTTGCCTAACAAAGTTAATATAATTTCTCATGAAAATTATGTCTTTCTTTGGATATATGGAACACCGTATTTTAGTGTATAAAAATGATCAGGAAACCATTAATAATTCTGCCATTTGTTCTACATCCCAGCTGTGAAAACAATGCTGCATGAGCTTCCTATTGCTTCCAGTGGTATATTAACTTCTTAAGCCACAAACCTCGTGGCTTAAAATAACACAAATGTTATTATCTCACAGTTGTGGAGATCAGATGTCCAAAGTGAGTCTTGCAAGGCTGGAATCAAGGTACATTCGCTCTGGAAGTACCAGGCTCCAGAGACCTGCCACCTCCTTGGCTTGTGGCGCCTACCCCACCCTCTCCTTTCACTGCCACGTCTCCTTTTTCTGCCTTTGGGGCTGTCCTGCCTTCCTCTTTAAGGACCCCTGTGACTGCACTGGGCCCACGCTAGTAATTCAGGAGAGTTTATCCTTCTCAAGATCTTAATTCCACCTGCAAAACCTGCTACTGTAGGGTAACATATTCAGAAGCTCTGGAGGTGAGACACAGACAGCCTTGAGGACCCTGACTCTGTCTACATGCGTGGGTCCCAGCCATGAGACAGAACTTTCATTCAGGCTGTTCTCCTGGCCACTCCATGACCAACTCACCTCTCCAGTCTCAGACCTCAACAGATCAAGCTACTTTTGGACAGGGGTTTTAATACAGTGGCAATTCATGCTCCTGTTCACGGGGACGGCAGTGCACCATCAAGAGGATACTCAGAATTTAAAAGCAGTACGGAGTACAATATCATGCTCATTCTCTGAAAACACGATTTCCATACCACCCTGTTTTTATGCACTGTCTTAAATTGATCTGTACATGTCAACATTCCTCTGAATAAAAATGATCTTCCCTTACCACTAACCCCTTACAAAGCACTTCACAAAATATAGGCAGGCAGAAATTTTTCTTTAATTAAGAGAGACTAAACATAACAAAATCCCTTTAAAAACAAACCTGTTAAAATATGTAAATATTTGAAAACATTAAGAAATGTTATAATACAACCAAAATCTCTTCTTACCATATACAACATATTTCAGTTGGAGATTTTTAACGACTTCTTCCACAGTAGGTTTATACTCCAGAAAACACGTGTAAACCCCACTCATGCTCTCCTCGAACTTCTGGAATACAAGGCTTCCTGTGGAGGTCACTTGTGCAGTGCTGTTTCCTAGTAGAGGAATAAGATACAGTGATCAGTAGCTTAAATTACATGAGATTGAGATAAAATAATGAAATATTTTCTTAACAGAGAAAAACCATCCAAATTTACCTACAGAATCACTGAAGGAGTCGGGGACAAAGTCATTGTGTCTGATGATTCTTGACAGTGGGTGCCAGGATGAACTTAGTGTCAGAATTTCACTAACCAGAGTTCATCAAGTGTGTGGCTGCCTAAGTTGTAAGAGACTAACAATCACACGTACATGATGTGCTCCTCATCTGCCTGTCACACTGAGATGGCATGATCAGTACTCATATACATATAGTATAGCATATACTTATACATACTATCAAGTAATTATATTTGTATATATGCATATAAATACTTTATTGATGAGTTATGCTCTCATTAAGCATAAAAAATGTATATGAAAGGGATAAAAACAGTGTGTCCAGAACAAAGCCTAACTCAATATAATCACGAACACCTAGGGATTTGTTGTCATTACACAAGGTACTTGGCAAAATTTGGATTACAACCGTGAGGGTTGCAGAAAAAAGAAAACAGGAGACTGTATCACTTGACACCCGAAGTCGCACAATCAGAACTGCAGTGTTGGGAGTCAGAACTTGGACGTAAGGTTCCTTGTCACTTCAGCATCACTTAAGTACCACACTGGGAGAGAGCCATGATGTGTAATGGGAAAGAAGTCTGATTTAGAGGGTTAGGACTTGGCTTTGAGGTGTGCCTTTCTTTCTCATAAACTGTGTAACTGGGGATAATCACTTAATCTTTCTGAAGTCTAGCTCCTTCATTTGCACAACAAAGAATCATAATATATGATAATATATCTCATAGAATTGTTTTTGAATAACAAATACAAGGAATGTTAAAGTACTTGAAAAAGCTATAAATCATTAAGCAATTAAAAATGGTTACTCTCAAAGTTCATAATCACGGGTTTGCACTAGAAAAAAATTATTAGATATTAAAACTCACTCAATAATTTAATAAACTATTCATTAGAATTGAAAATATTATCTTAATAAATACTCATATTTTTCTATTTTAAGAAAATAATTTATTGCCTATAACTGTCAAGTTGAAATTTATTTTGAAGAAATTTATTGCTTCAAAATAAGACAAAAGATGAATGTTCTTAGTGAAGAAATTTTCATTATTAATTTTTTCACTAAAAATTTGTTGAGTTTCTATCACATGCAAAGCCCTGTTTCAGATACTGAAGGAGAAATGAATAGATGGATATACCCACCCTCAAGGGATTTACATAGAGCATTATGCCTTGAGAATTCCCATTTCTATATCCTGGATGAAGCTAAAAAATGTGATATAAATTTAGAATACATTTCTATTGTAGTGCCTATTTCTTCATGAATATCTTTTGATGAAAGAGTACATATTTATCATAACATGTTGTCTCTTTTTTAGAACAGATTAAGAGGTTTTCAAGTGTTTGCTATACATATATTTCAGCAGACACAGATACATCATAGTAATATGATAAAAGGTGCCCACAAATTGTAAAGAAATTTTAGAATATCATGTCAGCAATGAAGCTATGCATTCCCTGGCAAAAATTTGAAATAAAATTTCCCAAACCAGAGCATTAATAAGTGTATTAATATATATTTGAATGCCTACTACAATGTTAAATATTATGACAGCCAGAAAATCTAGTATCATACAATTTGTAAGAAAACACTCTCTGGCTACCTTCTTATTTTAAAAAATTTAAAAGCAGCACACTTTGAAAAGATACCCAGATGATTGCATAGCCAAGAGAAGAACCCACTTAACAAATACCACTTAAACAGACTTTTACAAAACTAAGTTTAGGGCTTCCCTGGTGGTGCAGTGGTTGAGAGTCCGCCTGCCGATGCAGGGGACATGGGTTCGTGCCCCAGTCTGGGAGGATCCCCCATGCCACGGAGTGGCTGGGTCCATGAGCCATGGCTGCTGAGCCTGCGCGTCCGGAGCCTGTGCTCCGCAGCGGGAGAGGCCAGAACAGTGAGAGGCCCGTGTACCGCAAAAAAAAAAAAAAAACTAAGTTTAAATGGGAATTTCAGGATGCCAAGGCATATCACTATATACTATATCACTATAAGAACTCATATAACAGCAGACAGTCAATAAATAATTAAACTGAAGTCAGGACTTCTTTCTCTAGAACTCAGCTTGATCATCTAAAAATTCAGAGTTGGATTAGATTTCTAGAAGCACATGCCTCAGAGCTCTAAAACTATATGGCAAAATTTAAGCACCATTTCATTACAACTTATTTTTAAAAACAGGTTTATACTTTTGGTTTCTGCTCAGATATGGAGAGTGACTATAAGAGCAACAACATCATACAACAATAAGGAAAAAGACAGACGAACTGTCAACCAACAAATTTTCTTGAACCCATCAAACAAATGAGGCAGGTAGGGCAACCAGTAACCCTGAAAACCAGGAATGAACAGGGCCTGCAGGTAGAACCTAGACCTAAGCATTTGCTTCAATGGTCTAAGAACATCTGGCTAAAAGTTTTCAATAAATTTCTAAAAGCCAAGTGTTGTCCAGTGTGAGCATGTGAAGCCTCCGAAGACCACAGATGGGGGCAGGGGGAGTGCAGAGGCAGTTGCACCCTCTTATAGGCTTTACCTTCATGAAAACCTTTGGGTGTTCAAAGGAAGATCAGGGGAACCCTGAGCAAGATTCCCACAGGGTACTGGCTAGAGGAGGGCGCCGGTAGCCCTGCCAAAACTCCACCCTTGCCCATGTCCCCTACCTCCTGGTGAGGAGCAATGCTTTAACCTACAAGGGAGAAGAAACAAAAATGGTCACTGAGGGCACTGTGGAAACATGTTACCACTAGGGAAGGAAACAGGAAGAAAAAACCTGACTCTTGAGGAAGTCAGCAAGAAGTACTAGGCCAACACTAAAGCCGGCAGACAGGCTGAAGCACTTCTAAAGGCCACACCCACAAGATCCAGTGACACCACACCTGCCAAAGACTAATGCTGAATCCGAACACTAGAGACTGCCTCTCTCTCCCAACTGTCCATCACTAATAAGAGTCTAGCAAAAATGCAGTGAAATCAAGCTAGGAGAGCTGCAAGAAAGATTCTCTCTAGAGAAAGCAAAAAAGGAGAAACCAAAGCCAAAGATGAGACAATGGAGAAAAATAAGTTTTCAGTAACCACAGCAATAACCAATATCAAAGCCAGACAATTCCTGACTAGTTTAACACAAACTCCCAATATTAAAGGCTTAATAATATTTTAAAAAGTGTTCATCTCAAATATAAAAATAATTATCTCAATATTTACTATCTTATTCAAGATGTTCTTAAAAAATTAAGAAGCATACAGAAGGGTAAGAAATGGCACATTTCCAAAATACCAGGCAATGACACAGATGTCAGAAGTATCAGACAGTTAGTTTAAAATAACTATGAATAATGTATTAAATAATTTAATGGAAAATGTAGAAAGCATGCAAGATCAGATAGGTGATTTCAGCAGAGTCTGAATCCATAAGAAATAATCAAATGGAAATGTTAGAACTAAAACCAAACCAAAAAAATAAAAAAAGAACACAGTAACACAGATGAAGTCTTCCTTCAATGAGCTCATAAAGAGGCTTGACACAGCTAAGAAAAGAACCAATGACTTGAAGATAGATCAAAAGAAATTTACCCAAAGAGAAAAAGCAACAACAACAAAAGCAAAACAACACCAAGAAGAATGAATCCAAGAGCTATGGAACAATTTCAAACAGTTACATAAGGGTGACAGAAATCACAGAAGGAGCAGAGAGATAGGATGAAGCAGAAGAAATATTGGAAGATATAATGGCTGACAATTTTCAAAAATTAATGACAAACCAAAACTACAGATCCAAGAAGCTTATAGAACACCAACCAGAATAATACAAATAACCAAAAAAAAAATGCATTTAGTATTCAAATCACTGAAAGTGAAACAGAAAGAAAAAATTTGAAACTAATCAGAAAAATATGGCACACTGCCTACAGAGGGATAAGGATTATTTTATAGCAGCCTTCTCATGAGAAACTATGCAAGCAAAAAGAATACAGAATGCCATCTTTGGAATGTTGAAAGAAAAAAACTGCCAATCCAGAATTCTACAACCAGCAAAAGAAATAGATAAGCAAACTTTACCCAAAGCAAACAGAAAGGAAATAATAAAGTCAGAAATCAATGAAACTGAAAACAGAAAAATACCAGAGAAAAATAACTCAAAAGCTGGTCCCTTGAAATGACTGATAAAATTGTTAACCCTGTAGCCAGAGAGACCAAAATGAAAGAGAAAAGACATCCAATACCAGGAGTGAATGAGAGCATATCATAGAGATCCTGGATATATCAAAAAGATAACAAGAAAATATCATAAACTATGCACATAAATTTGACAAGTTGGAAAAAATCTAAGTTGGACAAATTCCTTAAAAGACACAAACTACAAAAAGTCACAAAATGGTAAGAAGGGACAATCCTAGTCCTACCTCATTTAGATTATTATCTGTGAACTCTGAAGCCAGACTTCAAAGGCACTTGACTTCAGGAAAGTACCTTGTTCTCTCAATGCCTCTGTCCACATATAAAAGGGAGAAAATGACTGTCCTTACTGCAAAGAGCTGTTGTGAAACTTAAATGATTAGCATATGTAAATTGCTTAGAACAGAATCCGCTACATGATAAAAGTATATGTGTTGATTATTTTTATAAAATTCGGAATAAAAACACTAAAGTAAAAATATGCTTGCAGAATATATCCATACATGTATATCTATATTTATATATATTTAAATGTGCATTTACTACATGTATGAATACACACATACATAGATACATGTATGTATTTGTGCATGTGTATTCATACACGTAGTAAATGCATAAAGAAAAGCTAAGGAATAATATTGTAAAAGTTCAGGATAATGTTTACCTAAGAGGGGTTGGGGACAGAAGAATGGGATTTTTCAACATGAGAACGTTCAACAGTCATGATAATGGTATATCTTGGCTTCTATAGCAAGCTCAAGGATGTCTGTTTTATTATGCTTCATAACTTACATATCTGTTATACAGATTTGTATTTATCAGATGCTTCATAATAAAAATATTAAGGTAGAGTAAGATATGATCTCATTTTTTAAATAACATAATAAGGATGCAGTTACAGGGTAAAGCTCAACGTGTGTGTGTGTGTCTGTGTGTGTGTGCAGTTATACAGGTTTGTGTGAACATTTAAAAAAGTGGGAAAGTCCACACACCAAAAAGAGCTAATTCATCAGAATGGTATTAGGGTTGAAGTAAGAGATACAGGGCTTGCTGCAATAAATGCTTTACCTTTGTAAACCAAAAATGTTGGAAGAGAGACAGAAGAGGGTGGCAGTGGGGGTGAGAGGAAGACAGCCTAGCAAGTCTAAGACTTGGCCTCCACACTGTACAATCATCTAAACAACCTGGATGCTTCTCTCCAAAGGGAGGCGTAAGTACATAACTACATGTTTCTTTGGTTCAACTGTAGGGGAACTATCTTTGGAATATCCATAAAAAGATAACAAAAGTACAGTGTAGTTTAACCTAGAGTCCAAAAAGCTTCTCTGTTTTTCAAGCTTTAATAAAATTAGACATTTTCCACGTCTCTCTGCAATTACAGTGATAGTACTGAGCTTTAAAGCTGGCAGACAGCGAACTATGATGTGACACTGCACTGAAAACACAACTGTAATCATGATGTCAGAATACCAGGATTTTCTGAGAATAGTCTTTATAAATACAAAACCATTGCATCTATATGATTTTATCCTTACCTGGAAACAGTTACATTTTCGAACATTTGTTTTCCATTATGAAAGTGAGTAATATAAAATGTCACTTCTAGTTAAAGGATTAAAAATTCATTTACATAGTATACTTTGCAATACAAGCTGCAAGACCTGGCCTGGCATCTCACAGAAGAGCATGTTTCCCATCTCAATTTTCAAATCAAAGGAGTAACAAACTACAACACAACAAATCAATACTTAAATGCTTCTAGTTTTGAACTCACAGAGTTTTAATAACGAATGTAAAATATATTTAATATACATGCTTGCGTTATATTATTTGCTATTAGAAAGAAATAAAAATAAAGATTGATTTTATTTTCAATATTGGATACCTTTACTCCTGGACCCCTTCGCTGATTTATATTAACTGCCTAGCCTCTCAGGACCTCTGTCCCTGACCTCTGCTGACCCCCTCCTACACTCTAGTACTGCAGCCAGGCAGAGGTCACGCTGCTCTGTGTACCTCCTGCAAAGCTGGGCACAATGGCAGCCACCAGGTAGTCACTCACCTGGAGCCGAGTAATTCACTTTGGAGACACACCACCTAACCCAAAGAGTGAAGTAACTCTTTAAACCTTGAGCTATTTCAGAATCAACATAAATACAATGTACAACTTAGATCATTCAACTATATAAAATATGAATTAAAACATCTTAAAAATAAATATTTCTTATGAATGTTTCTTCAGCAAGTCTTTGTATGAATATACTGCTTTCCTCCATCCAGGTCTACAAAATAAACCTGTAGGTTTTCATCCACAAGCACTATCTCAAAACACCAATAAGGGGAAAAAAGGAGAAGAAGGAAGGAAGGAACGGAGGGAAGGAGGGAGGAAGGGAGGGAGGGAAGGAAAAGAGAGAGAAAGAAAACATGGTGAATAGAGCAATAAAGAAAAACTTCCACAGAAGGTATGCAAAAGGTACTTCCTTGAACAGATATTTAGGATGAAAATTCATTATCTGAATTTTCAGCAAGGCTGAAAACAAAAACAGCTAAGCTAATTGATATTTTTTAAACTACACTGCAAAAACAAATCAGCTTTTAGCAAATGAGATATCAGAATACAAGTAAGATGGGCATTTCAAAATAACAAAATAAGAAGTTGAATGGAGAAAATGTTGACCAAATCAATCATACCAATAGTAATCTCTATGTGGTAAAATGTACCTTCATGAGAATAAGACCCTGTTTTCTCAAAAACCTGAAAACTGTAAGGCTACTATTCAGATGTATCTCAAGTCCATCTTCTCCTCTGGATGAATACCCAAGTGCTAAACTTCCTATTTTGTAAGCACAGCATCAGTAACATATTACACAGCTACTGCCAAACCATGCAGTATATTTAAGAGCATGTTTTTCATACTGAAATACTGAATGTTAAATTTAGTTTTTCAAAATGGATATTAATATTCAGGTTAAATTCAAATATAATCCATACTGTCTGGTCAGGATTTTAATCAGAGTGAAATATAAGATAAAATCGTAACTACTAATAAAGTCTCAAGTTGTCCCTATGTGGGGCTGTATAAAACAAACAAAACCAGAATTTTAAACCTAGAGCTCAAAGTGCTCATTTGTATTTTTAACAAAAGCCAGAATCATACTTGCTTCTTCATACATACTTTGCTAACAAAAGTCTAACTGAGGTAACCAAAATGATTTTATGAATTTTACAATAAAAAACGAAAAATTTTTGAAATATGGATGCTTAGAGAATTCTCCAGTTTAATCATCCAGTGTGTCTCTATCTCAAATTAAGATCTGGAAAAAATGGTCATGCCATCTACGTTGTTAGATTCTAATTCCAAAAAGAAATTGCAAGAAAATGAAGTGAGCTAATACATAAATGTATATGAGATACAAATATTTTTTTTGCTCTCAGTACATTTCATACATATTTTTAATTATAACAACTGAAACAGAAGCCCACCTGAAATGACTTTTCCTTTCGGCCCATGCCACTGGAATGATGGGTCTATGAGTTCAGAATTCCGCAGTCGTTGGGTTACACATAACATGTGTGGACTCTTTTGATGGAGCATAACATATACTTTCACTGAAAATAAATATTAAAATGTTCCAATAATATTTTATGTTCGTTCACGATCTATAATGGCTTACATTTTTGTAGTCTGGGTTACATGTTTTCAGAAGTTTTCTTTGGATTATTGCTATTGCTTGGTAAGAACTAAATTTCATTGCATTCCATATAACTAACTTTCAAAAACATACACTTATTTTATTTGCGTGTGTGAGTGTATCTTAATCTCAGCATTATGCATTAGTCTTTTTATTCAGAGTTCATATACCAACTTACTTTGTTGTCATAAAATTATTTTAATTACAAAGTATTAAAATAATTCTATATCTATACTTCATCTGTTTTGCAAAGACACCAAACCTGAAAGAAACTGACAAGATAAATTTGTTTAGATTACGGAACAATACATTACTCACAATGATGTAACACAGTGTACTGAATTTTAAAATTGTAATGTGATTAAAAAATTCACAAATATGTGCTTTGATTGATTTTAATTATTAAGCATTTTTCCCACTTTGCTTTAAAATTTAGAGCACTGCTCATTAAACAAGCAAAAATAGTATTCTCTAGGAGATACAAAAGGAACACAGTAAAGATTCAATTGTTCTGCATTTACTCATAAGAAAGCTTTTAGAAAAGCTTCTAGAAACTCCTCAGTAATCCCATGGCAACACTTCACTAATCAACCATATACTAAGATTTTTGTGTTCCAGTAAAATAGAAATTGTTTCTATGAGAATCAAAATTCTCCTTAACTTTAAAGAAACTGTCTCTAAACTTTAACCATACAACATCATGCTTATTGAATGTAGCTTTTAGATAGCTACCCTTACTTAGGTTAAGAAAGTTCCCCTCAATTCTTGGTCATTTGTTTTCCTGGGACACTTGCACCTATGTTCATAAATGTAACTGTATATAATTTTCTTACATTATCCTCTGTCTGTTTCCAATTTCAGTACAAATTTGTTATTTAGTGTTTAGCACTATTAAGTTAGGCATCTAAGATTATAATAGCCACATAAAATGAATTAGGCAGATTTCCTTCTATAAATTTTCTCTGAAAGAATGTGTAAAGTGTTTTTGTCCTTGGAAACTATATAGCCTGGTACTTATTTTTTGGCAAGGGAGGAAGTAGCAAAACAAATTTCTGATTAACAATCTGGAGAATTTAATTATTAGTTTACTAAGTAATTTAATCAATTCTGTTTTAGAAACATATTTTAGTAGAGTTATTCACTGTAAGTTTATTATATAAGATTATTCAGAATACTAAGTTCTGATTTTTAAATCTCACCATATCTTAATTTATTCATAATATTTTTGTACTTTCATTTATTCTCTTGTGAAACAATTACCAAAACTCTGCCTACTAATTGCTCCAAAGACAGCTTTTGGTTCCATTCAATCTATTATTCTTCTCTGGTCTCTTTCATTAATTTCTCCTCTTATTTTATTTCCTACTCACCTCAGTTTAAATGTTTCTTCTTTTTTCTACTTTTAATGAATGCTTATTGTATTAACGTGTCATTCCTCAGAACGACTTAGTGGCTCTTTTATAAGGACACCAGTCATATTGGATTTGGGTCTACCCTAATGACCTCATTTTAACTTGATTACTTCTATAAAGATGCTGTCTCCAAATAAGTTCACTTTCTGGGGAATTGAGGATTAGGACTCAAACATATGATTTTAGGGAGAAGGATGATTCAGTCCATCACACTGAGATTCAGTTGTTTTCCTTAACTGAAATGTTAATTCATTTTAAGGATAAATTTAAGCACATCCAATAAAAAGGGAAGTTAGTTATATATGACTGTTTTATAATTTAGGTTTAAAAGCTGTAGTTTTAAAACAAAAGCTGGGATAAAAGTTGTGATATCAGTGTAAATGGCAGAGTAAAGAACTCCAAAAACCATCCCCTTCATAAAGGTAATAAGAAAATGGCACAGATTATTAGAATCAACATTTTAAGAACTCTGGAAATTAATCAAAGACTTACAGCACCCAGGAAAAATGTACTCAGGAAAAACAACTGAATCTCAGTGTCATGGCCTGAATTATGCTTCTCCCTAAAGTCATATGTTTAAGTCCTAATTCCCAGTTCCCCAGAAAGTGAACTTATTTGGAGATAGAGTTTTTATAGAAGTAACCAAGTTAAAATGAGGTCATCAGGGTACGCCCAAATCCAATATGACTGGTGTCCTTATAAAAAGGGGAAATTTGGACACACAGACAAACACAGAGGAAAACAATGTGAAGAGATATAGGGAGAAGATGGCCATCTCCAAGCCAAGGAAGGAGAACTGGAACAGGTCCTTGCCCTACTGCCCTCAGAAGGACCCACCCAAGACTCCATGATTGGACTTCTATCCTCCAAAGCTGTGAGACAACACATTTCTGTTGTTTAAGCTGCCAAGTCTGTGGTAATTTTTTACCATAGCCCTAGCAAATACACCTGGTAAAAACAGTGAGCTTGTAGCACTTTAAGTTACTGTATTCTCATTAGAACCAGCAGCCTAGTAGCCACTAGAGGAGCAGATGGGGTTAGATGGACTTCAGTACCTCCTTCCCAGAGAATTGTCATTATTTCACCTTTCTGGCAGTGTCCTGGAAGACACCATGCACAAAGCTATCTTTACATGACCTAACTTGGAGCACACCCGCTGTAAACAGCCTTTTCCCCAAGAGTCTTTGTCAAAAACAACTAGAGCTTGCCACTTAACTTTGTAAATGCCTGAAGCAGTGGGAGTAAACATCAGCTTAACCTCTTAAGAGGAAAAGGTGGGTAATGACATGTCAATGGGAGCTTTGAAAACTTCAGACACGTTCCTAGGAAAATAGAAGGGCATGTGCATGCACAGAGTAGGCCACGTGGCCAAGACTGGGCATGCTCAGTAAAGAATGAGAGGCCTTAAAGTTCTCACCTCTGGCTGAAATTGAGCCTCTGTACAGCAGAAAGTGAAGGATATGGTGGAGCTGTCAACTGCCTGGCTAAATGTTTAAGGTAAGCCATGACAAGCTCACAAGGATTCCCAGAAAATATTAGAAGACTAACTGGTTCAGGTGTTTAATGAAATCTCTGTTAAACCACTAGCCTAACTAAGCTAACTAAGCAAAGACTTCAGTGGCCACACATGACAAAGAATACAGAATTTAAAGAGAATTAGTTCAGAAAAGTCACTAAACAAATGCTACAGGAATACCTCTTTTTACTGTACTTTGCTTTACTGTACCTCACAGATTTTGCATTTTTTACCATCAATGGTTTGTAGCAATCCTGAATTTCAGATGATGGTTAGCATTTTTTAGCAATAAAGTATTTTTTAATTAAGGTACATATATTGGTTTTTAACCAAATGCTATTGCACACTTAATAGACTGCAGTACAATGTAAACATAACTTCTATAGGCACTGGAAAACCAAAAAAATTCATGTGCCTTACTTTATTGTGATACTCGCTTTATTGTGATGGCCTGTAACTGAACCTGCAATATCTCTGAGTATGACTGTACAACAAAAAGCAACTACATAAATACCTAGAAAGGGGGAAGAATCTGATTTCCAGAGTACTACATAATATTCCCTACAAAGTCCAGTTTTCAACCAAAAATATGAGTCATGCAAAAAACCAAGAAAGTATAGTCATAGGCAGCAAAAAAAGCAACCAATAGAAACTTTCCCTGAGGAAAGCCAAATTTTGGAGTTACTGGACAAAGACTTCAAATCAGTTATTTTAAATATGATCAAAGAACATCATGCCTAAAGGACTAAAAAAGTATGAAAACGATATCTCTCCAAATAGAAACTATCAATAAAGGGATAGAAATTATAAAAAAAGATCCAAAGAGAAATTCCGGATTAAAAAGTACAATAACAAATGAAAATTCACAGTAAGAATCAATAGCAGATCTCAACAGACAGAAGAAAGAATCAGCAAACTTTACGTTACATCAGTGTGGGATTTATCCAATCTGAGAAAAAGAAAAATAGAAAGATACGTGAAGATAAATCAACAGTACTCAGAGACCTTTGGGAAACCATCAGGCATGCCGGCATATGCATAAAAGTCCCATGGGAGAGTGGAGAGAAACAGCCAGAAAGAATATTTGAAGGAATAATAGCAAAAACTTCCCAAAATTGATGAAAAACATGAATCCACACATCAAACAAGCCCAATGAACTCAAACTAGGATACAAAGAGTTCCTCCACACCTTAGGCACATCATAATCAACTGTGCAAACCCAGAAACAAAGAATCTTGAAGGCAGCAAGACAGAAGCAACTCATTACATAATATGGTCCTCAATAAAATTAGCTTACTTCTCATCAGAAACCATAATGAAATAGAAAGTTTGAATAGACCTAAAACAAGTAAAGTGATTGAATAATAAAAAAAACTTCCCACAAGGAAAAGCCCAGCACCAGCTGAATTCACTTGTGAATACTACCAAACAAGTAGAATTAACAATACTTCACAAACTCCCAAAAAAATAGAAGAGGAGGGAACACACTCCAACTCATTTTATGAAGCCACTATTGCCCTAAAACCAAAATCAGACAAAGACAACACGAGAAATCTACAGACCACTTTTCCTTATGAATATGTAATGTACATAATAATCTTCAAAATACTAGCAACCAAACCCAGCAATATGAAAAAGGATTATACATCATAATCAACTCAGATTCATTCCAGAAATGCAAGGCTAGTTCAAAATACAAAAATCAATCAATGTAATACCTTATCATATCAATAGAATAATGGACAAAACCCACTGATCCTCTCAATATACGCAGAAAAATCATTTGACAAAATCCAATACCGTTTCACAATAAAAGCACTCAACAAACTCGGAACAGAAGGAACTCTCTTAATCTGATAAAGGGCACCTACAAAAATTCACAGCTAACATAATACTTAATAGCAAAAACTGAAATCTTTCCCAGGCCCCCAAGGTCAGGAACCAAACAAAGATATCTGTTAACATCAATATTGAACTGGAGGTTCTACCTGGAGCAACTAGCAAGGAAAAATAGGCAGATTGTAAAAGAAGAAATAAAACTCCTTCCATTTGCAGATGACATGATATTATATACAGGAAATTTTAAGGAATAATTCCCCCTATCCCCCATTTAAAAAATTAGAGCTATAAATGATTTGGCAAGATGACAGGATACAATATCCATTTGCAAATCTCAATTGTATATCTATACAGTAGCAATGAGCAATCCAAACATTAAATTGATAAAAACATTCTATTTACAGTAGCATCAAAAAGAATAAAATATTTAGGGATACATTTAACAAAAGTAGTACAAGAAGACTCATACACTGAAAACTGTAAAACATCATTGAAGGAAAATAAAGAACACCTAAATAAATGAAGAGACACTCCATGTTTATGAATTGCAAGACTGTAGAGTGTTAAGGTGGTGATACTCCCAAGATTGATCAACAGATTCAATGCAATCCCTATAAAAATCCCAATGGGCTTTTATCCAAAAATTGCCAAAGCTGATTCTAGAATAACACGAAATTTCAAAGGATCCAGAATAGCTAAAACAATCTTGAAAAAGAGCAAATCTGAAGTACTCACACTTTATAATTTCAAAATTTATTATAAAGCAACAGCAATCAAGACAGTGTGGTACTAGCATAAGGAAAGACATATATATCAAAGGAATAGAATTTAGAGTCCATAAAACAAAAACTCATTCATCTATGGCAAACTGCTCTTCAACAAGAGCACCAAGACATTCGATAGAGAAGGAAAAGCTTCTTAAACAAATGACGCTGGAACAAGTGGACATCCACATGCAAAAGAATGAATTTTGATCCCTACTGTATACCATATGCAAAAATTAATTCAAAATGGATCAAAGATCTAAATATAAGCACTAAAACTATGAAATTCTTTCAAGAAAATGTAGAAGTAACACTTTGTGGCTGCTGATTAAGCAATCACTTCTGATACATGACTCCTAAAGCACCAGTACAAAAGAAAAAATAGAAATCAGACTTTATCAAAGTTTAAAATGTGTGCTTTAAAGAACACTATCAAGAAATGAAAACACAATCCATAGAAGAAAATATTTGCAAATCCAACATCTGATAAGGGTCTAGTATCCAGAACATATTTAAAACATATTAACAAAAAAATAAACTCTTCCATCTCAGTAATATAAAAGACAGCCAAATTAAAAATTGGGTAAAAAATTGGTGCAGTGGTTGAGAGTCCGCCTGCCGATGCAGGGGACGCGGGTTCGTGCCCTGGTCCGGGAGGATCCCACATGCCGCGGAGCAGCTGGGCCCGTGAGCCATGGCCGCTGGGCCTGCGCATCCGGAGCCTGTGCTCCGCAACGGGAGAGGCCACAACAGTGAGAGGCCCCTGCGTACTGCAAGAAAAAAAAAAAAAAACCAAACAAACAAAAAATTGGGTAAAGGACTTGAACAGGCATTTCTGCAAAGAAGACATCCAAATGGTCAATAAACATATGAAAAGAGGTTCCACATCACTAGTCATTAGGGAAATGCAAATAAAAAGCACAATGAGGGGCTTCCCTGGTGGCGCAGTGGTTGAGAGTCCGCCTGCCGATGCAGGGGACACGGGTTCATGTCCCAGTCTGGGAAGATCCCACATGCTGCGGAGCGGCTGGGCCCGTGAGCCATGGCCGCTGAGCCTGCGCATCCAGAGCCTGTGCTCCGCAATGGGAGAGGCCACAACAGTGAGAGGCCCGTGTACCGCAAAAAAAAAAAAAAAAAAAAAAAAGCACAATGAGAATCCACTTCACATACACTAGGATGGCTAAAATTTTAAAAGATGGACAATAATAAATGTTAATATGGATGTTGGGAAATTTGAATCCTCATAAATTTCTGGTGTCAAAGCACAATAGTTCAGGTTCTTTGAAAAATTGTTTGGCAGTTCCTCAAAATGTTAAACATAGAGTTACCATATATCCCAGCAATTTTACTCCTAGGTATACTGAAAACATATGTTCACACAGAAACTTGTCCAGAAATGTTCATAACAGCACTTTTCAAAATAGCTAAAAAGTGGAAACTTCCTAAATATCCATCAATTGATGGATACACAACTGTAGTATATCCACTCAATGGAATATTATTCAGCCATAAAAATGAATGATACACTCTGTAACATAAATGAACCTTGAAAACATCATACAAAGTGAAAGAAGCCACACACAAAACACCACATAGTGTATGATTCCACTTATATGAAATGTCCGGAATGGACAAATTTATGGAGACAGAAAGTAGATTAGTGGTTTCCAGTGGCTGGAGTGTGATTGCTTAATGGGTACAGTGTTTCCTTTTAGAGTGATGAAAATGTTATGGAATTACACAGTGCTGATGGTTTCAGAACCTGGTCAATATACTAAAAACTACTCGAATGTATACTTTACAGGAGGAATTTTAAAGCATGTGAATTTACCTCAATTAAAAAAATATATATATATAAAAAGTTGTGGATGCTATGCCTCATGTTACTACTGCAAAATCTTATTAACCCCAAATCTTTATGATATACAGATCCCATTTTAAAAATGTTTTAGCATAAGAACTGCATATGGGGACTTCCCTGGTGGCGTAGTGGTTGGGAGTCTGCCTGCCAATGCAGGGGACACAGGTTCGATCTGTGGTCCAGGAAGATCCCACACTAAGCCTGTGCGCCACAACTACTGAGCCTGCACTCTAGAGCCCACAAGCCACAACTACTGAGCCCACGTGCCACAACTACTGAAGCCCATGTGCCTAGAGCCCGTGCTCCACAAGGGAAGCCACCACAATGAGAAGTCCATGCACCACAACAAAGAGTAGCCCCTTCTCGCCCCAACTAGAGAAAGCCCACGTGCAGCAACGAAGACCCAATGAAGCCAAAAATTAATTAATTAATTAATGTTTTTAAAAAGTGTTTAAAAAAAAAGAACTGCATACATTTAATATTATGTTTAATTATTATACAATAACAAGCAAAAACACTGTAGACAACTTTAATTAGATAACTTTTAGAAATAATTTTTTTTTGCACACTTAAGAAGTTACAGCAAACAGAATTAAACTATATGAATCTAACTCTGTGGAAACAACTTTAATCCATTTCCATAGAGAAAAAGGGCCATAGGAAACTAGGATAACTGGGGAACACTAGCCTTTTGCAAAAGATTGATAAAATTTAAACAAATGCCAATTACTTTCTTACAATTACTGAAAATCTATTTATTAATACCTGGAAAATTTGGTGATCCCACTATTTTCATTGAATCTTGGGTCAAGTGAATACCTCTTGGTAATTGAGCCAAATATCCCACTATCAAAAACAAAAAGAACAGAATTAATCAACAATCTGGCTCATTACAAATTTCAAGACATTCGAATAGGATAGTATCGCAGTATATTTGATGTTTGTTGAAGGGGAGCCATTAATCAATATCCTCTGATATCTGGTATCTCTGTTCCAGCTCTATTTCCCTCATACGCTCCAATGAAATTAACATACCCACCGCTTTCCCTATTATGTCTCACCTTCAGCTTTTTCTACATCCACTTAGAATACTCTCAATAAGTCCAAATCCCCACCCTTCAAGACCCAAATTACAAGTCCCTCCTCCCTCAAACCTTCTGTTTGTCCTCCTTTCTTACCTCTTTAGTACATCATCAGCAACACTCACTCTACATTGTATTACAGTTCTTCATGCACAGACATAATTTTCCTTATTTGACTATAAGCTCAATAGTAGGAACAGTGTTTATGTCAACTTATCTAGAATCAATATCTTTTGACTGCCTTCATCCAATTCCCCTCAATCCCGCCTCTGGTAACCACAAATCTGATCTCTTTTTCCATGAGTTTGTTTGTTTTTGAAATATAATTGTCCCACAACACTTTGTTAGTTCCTGTTACACAACATAGTGCTTTGATGTTTCTATACATTTTGAAATGATCACCACGGTTAGTCTAGTTATGATAAGTCATCATACAAAGACATTACATTGCTATTGACTATATTCCCCACACTGTACATTTCAAACTTGTGACTCATTTATTTTGCAACTGGAAGTCTGTACCGCTTAATCTCCCTCACCTGCTTGTTCTCTATCTATAACTCTGTTTATGTTTTGATATGTTCGTTCATTTGTTTTTTTAGATTCTACATATAAGTGAAATCATGCGGCACTTGTCATTCTCTTATTTCACTTAGCATAGTACCCTCTAGGTCCATCCATGTTGTCACAAATGACAAGATTTCATCATTTTTTTATGGCTGAGTAGGAGTCCACTGTATGTACCTATTATCTTCATTATCCATTCATCTATTGATGGACACTTAGGTTGCTCCCATATCTTGGCTACTGTAAATAGTGCTACAATGAACACAGGGATGCATATATCTTTTCTAATTAGTGTTTTTGTTTTCTTCAGATAAATCCTAGGAGTGATATTGTTGGATCATATGGTAGCTCTATTTTTAATTTTTTGAGGACCCTCCATACTGTTCTCCATGGTGGCTGCATCAATTTACATTCCCACCAACAGGGCAGGAGGGTTCCCTTTTCTCCACAGCCTCTCCAGCACTTGTTATTTGTTGCCTTTTTGATAATAGCTATTCTAACAGGTGTGAGAATGGTATCTCATTGTGGTTCAGACTTGCATTTCCCTGATGATTAGTGATGTTGAGCATCTTTTTCACATGCCTATTGGCCATCTGTGTGTCTTCCCTTGGAAAAAGGTCTATTCAGATCCTCTGCCCATTTTTTAACTAGACTGTTGTTTTTTGATGTTGAGTTGTATGAGTTGTTTGTATATTTTGGATATTAACCCTTATAGGATATATTCTTTGCAAATATCTTCTCCCATTCAGTAGGTGGCAGTCAAAATGTACAAATTTCTAGTATTAATATAAGTACATACTTGGCATGTAATAAACCATCTGATAATATAAATTATTATGATAAACATATGATTAATATAATTAACACTGCTGTATGTTACATATGAATTGTTAAGAGTTAATCCTAAGAGCTCTCAACACAGGAAAATTTTTTTTTCTATTTCTTTTATTTTCTACCCATATAAGATAATGGACATTCCCTCAACTTATTGTGATAATCACTTCATGATGTATGTAAATCAAATCCTTATGTTGTACACCTTATAATTATACAGTGCTGTATGTCACTTATACTTCAATAAAACTGGAAGAAAAAGTATGTTCCTTAAACCTGGAGGACACAGGGATGGGAAGCAGAAGAGGAAGTTAGGGCCAGACTGGGAAGCTCTTTGTAAGCCATCCTTTGACTCTGCAAAAACCAGCAAGCAAAAAAAAGATTTAATCAAGAAAAAAATAATCCGTCAAGCACTATACCTTGATTAAAAAGATTTAATCAAGAAAAAAATAATCCGTCAAGCACTATACCTTGTTAAATATGATATATTCTGATGTTGTTCAGTCCTCGTTGAACAAGTGAATGTTGATGGACACATGAGTGTGCACAGACAAGTGACAGGAGCAGCAGAAAAAATGCAATAAAGCTTAGACCCAAATCCTCTTTGTTGTTAACAGAGAGGAGGTACAGAACCAAGAAGAGTATGCTATTCAAAGTCAGATGACCTGGATTTAAATCCCAACTTCCACTAACGAGTTTTAAGAAAGTCAATTAAAACTCCAGGAGCTTCAGTTTTCTCATCTGCAAAATGAGACTAAATTCCAGATTTAGAGTTTTTGTAGGAACTGAATGGACTATCGTATAAACTATAAAACGCTACATAAATGTTGCTTCACTATTCATACCTTACATATTAAGATACTGCATTCTTAGTCTACTTCTTATAATCTCAGGCCTGATCTTGTTCTTGGATCAAAACACACACACACACACACACACACACACACACACACACAGAGTCGTACCTAGCATAAGATCATGGGCCATGGTCAAGAAGCATCCTTCTCCTACGGGGTAATTAACAGCTATCAGCTAGTCTCTACTTAAACTGGAATGACCTTTGGACTTTGGCATATTTTGTACTGTCTCTTCACTCCATTTCTTTCCATTCTCCTCCTATCCCCTGTCTACCTCCGCAGCCCTTCCTCATTCATATTCTTGGAGGGCTTCTTTTTTCATTGCCCCTTTTCTGCACAAATTGTATTTTAAACAAACCTCTTTTGGGCTTTCTATGATTCAATTCTGGGAGATACTTTATGTCTAAAACTTGAACGCAAAATAACTTTATTTCTAAAAAGTCTAAAACTTGAACGCAAAATAACGCAGCCAAAACCTTTCTAGCTAAATGACGACAGTTGAACTAAGCACTCCCTTCGGTATCTTAACTCTATTTTGAAAACATGAGAAAGTATTTCGGATCTCTGAATCAAAAGGAGGAAAAAAACGGCGGCAGCAGAATATCAAAACTTTAAGTTCCCAGTCTTTCCTGTACTTTATAGCTAAAACCAATAGATGGAGCTCCAGGACCACGGGAAATGAGAAAGCGGCGGGATGTCTACTCATTTCAAAATACACTGAAATCCTGAGCCCCGTACGTCGTGGAAAGCTGGCAAAGGACCCGGGGGCTGATAAGGGGCTTGTTAACAGCCAAGTAAATCTCAAGCCTTGAGCTGTGGGTGTTTGAATGACCTCGCCCGTCTATACGACATCAATGTGCCCAGTCCTCCTATTAAATTCAAGAGCGGGACCAGTGATACAGGCTTTCCCATCAGCGGACGCACGTGACACAGAAACCTCCGGGAGCCGCGGTCCGGAGCCGCCCTCCGCCGCCTCACCTGACGGGGGCGCCCGCAGCACCAGCGCGGAGAACAGGACCACCGCGGCCCGGGAGAGCGGGAAGCCCCGCCGCGCTCGGCCGGGGGCCGAGACCTCCATCCACCCGCCGCCGCCGCCGCCGGCCGACACAGCGCAGAAGGTCGTTAGGCAGCTCGCGCCCACCCGCCCGCCAGCGGGCCGGAAGGGGGGCCAGAAAAAGGGCCACCACTTCCGGCAGGGCGGGGGCGGGGCTGGACGGGTAGTGGAGTTCTGGGGGTCGCGAAGTCGCCCGCCGTCAGGACCCTGCTGTCGCGCAGCCAACCCGGAAAGCATAGGCGACCTGTGGAAAGTTGTGGAGCCACAGAAGAGTCGCGGGCAGAGGGACGGGCTGGCCGAGTCTGAGTGTTGAGGCCGACTCTGGACCACAGGGCGAGGGTCACGGGAGTGAGGGCTGGTCCAGCCCGAGAGGGCTGCCTCTCTCTCCCGACGTCGGCTGCTGACTACCTACGGATTTATGGGACGCAACTGGGCGATGGATGCAAGGTCCAGCCACCGGGAATGGAAGTGGGCCCTGAGCCCTAGGAAGAGGCTGGGCGGGAAGAACGAGGCAACAGCCTTAGATGGAATGGACCGCATGCAGCGCTCAGCCCGAAAGATGGTCTTTTATCACCTGAGCTCAGGAAGATGCATAAAACCACCCGTCCGCCTACGTGGGCGTTTATAGCCAGAACGTGTTAGAATCCTCTGCGTTTCTGCGGTGGGAAGGATTCACTTCACGTGAAGGGAGCTACGATACAAGTAAATCTTACCCAGGTGGTACAAGTACATAGGAGAATGAAGTTTAAGCAACAGAAGACAGAATGCCCAATAACCCTGTGTAATCGGAAAAAATGAGTGGTCCAGGTGGTCTGAAAGCCATCGCTGGGTGTCCTTCTCTCCAGACGAGGGTTTTCAAACTGACAGCCTGAGCACCCACCTGAGTCCATCTCCCCGCTTGTTCGGTGGCGTATCTCGAACATTGATGCCTTAAGATGTATCTTGTTTGTGCCACAGAGAGCATCACCCCTTGCTGTCTTTCAGCTGGCCTGCTTTACCAACTATGTCTTCACAGCTAGAATCGTGTCTGTTTTGCCACCATGTTAACCTCAACTCCTGGGATAGTTCCTGGTATAAAGTAAGCATTCAAATAACCATAGTTTATTTAAAATAAAAAAAAAAAAGAACGGAAAACATCTAGCAGAAAGGAAGGAGAGTTCATTTTGGACCAGGACCAGGATGAAGACATTTCTTAAGGATTATGTAAATATCCAAAGAAGTCCTTGGTTCTTATTAACAAAGGAAATTGAAATTTCTGCTTATTTCTTGAGTTTTCTGGCTATCTTTATGCATGTGCTAATTGGTAAAATGTATTCAGTACAGTTTATTCTACTGAGTAGATTTACTTCTTTAGAAATCCTTTCTAATCTGTATAAAGTCCTGAATTGAGTACAGCCTGTTCAGGCATGTCTTAGTAAAGAGACCTGCATGATTGAGATCCAGCCATCATTTTGGTCAAGGTTTTGCACTTCCTTTGAGCACACCTAGTAAACAAATTTTACTGAATAGTGCCCAATAAATCACTATATTTATCTGGATATATATTCTGCTAAAATTCCTTTTAATTTTTATAAACAAGTCAACCTGCACAACATGATTTTTACCAAATGAACTTTGGACTCTGGACTTACAGAGAATAAAGGGCAGAGAGGACTGTTCAGACCATGCTAAATCTTGAAATCTCTGTTTTCTGTAATTCAGTCCCTCCTGCCTTGATCTGCTGTGTAAATTCCTGATATTCAACCTGAGAATAAGAAGTAATATTGGAGATCTTAATGTATGGTGTGATTCTAAAGATGGAAAGCTGATTGCTGAAAATCAAAAAGCAATAATAATTGCTTTTATTATGCAATTATATGCTTTTATTATTATATTATCCATTATTGCTGTATATTAATTGCTTCTGAAGTCTCCTTTCCCTTTAACTATAATACTCTTATATTTCTAACCACTGAGGATTGGTCAACCTAACATAGTTATTGATTTGGCTTTCTCAATGTCAATAGAGTTTTTTCTTTTAAAAAATTTTTAAGGTAAATATTTTTTCTCCATCAAAGGAAGTAAGGGATCAGAACAGAGAAAAACAAAATGAAACAGAGCCCATGTTGCTTGGCAACAGCAAGGTCTGTCATTCGTATTTGCACTTTTTACTCCAGTAGGGATGGTGTTAGCTTTGTGCCCAAATTCTACTGTCTGGAATTCCTTTGATAGCAGTTTTCATGCAAGACCAAGTTAGCTAGTTGAAATGAGCTTTTAAATGAACAGTATATTGATGATGTTTTTTTTTGTATTGAGCTAATAGCTGCTACTTACTGTAGTTTCCTGAAATGAGTTTAAGAGCTTCATTGCTCTTACCTTGACATCATGGTAGCAAAAAGGTAAGTAAGGATAATGTAGGGCATGTAAAAGATTAACCTGTACTTTGACTATAAATTGCAAGTTACTTTCCTTAAAAATTAGATACATTGATTTAACTGTAATACATGTTCATTTTTTGCACTGCATTTAAATTTACAATTTATATAAGCAGTGTGTTTTGTACTTTTTTATATCTATCAGGTAAATACTTAAAGTATATCAGAGATATGCTTTAAAAAATATATTGCCTCTTCATTAACTGCTTTATTTATACCCTTTACTGAATCTCATTTACCCATAAAGTATCAACTTATGGAAAAATTTTAAAATGAGCACAGTTTTCCTGAGCATTGCTGAGGAAACTGTCATGGAGACTTTACTGACAAGTCTGTTTTTGTTTTTCCTAAGAATTAAATTATGATGTATATAATGGTCCAATGTGTTAGAGTTCTAGCTGTTGCCAAGCAACATGGGCTCTGTTTCATTTTGTTTTTCTCTGTTCTGATCCCTTACTTCCTTTGATGGAGAAAAAATATTTACCTTAAAATTTTTTTAAAAGAAAAAACTCTATTGACATTGAGAAAGCCAAATCAATAACTATGTTAGGTTGACCAATCCTCAGTGGTTAGAAATATAAGAGTATTATAGTTAAAGGGAAAGGAGACTTCAGAAGCAATTAATATACAGTCACCCACAATTTTAAAGAGAAAGGCCGTATATATGGATTCACAGCACACACCTGGAAAGATAAGTATCTCTGAAGGATCCTTCCTTTCAAGAACAAAGGCTGTTGAGAATATAGATTATCCACACTATCATGCTCTCTTACGAAAACTGAACATGCCTTTTGTGAAAGGAGTTGAGGACAGACATGACTGTGGCAGAATTGAAAAGAAATGCAACCCTACTTTTCTTAAATTTCACCCTTATCCCCCTTCAGTCCTGCCAGACTATCATTTACACTATCCTTATCCCACACCGTACGGGCCAGATTATCCATTATTTCCACTTCGGGATGATGTACCCTTAGGTGACACCTGTTCAGGGTTTGTGAGTCCTGGTGGTGATGCTAACTTAAAGCCTGGCATTGGCAGAACCATACCAAGCTTGGTAGATTTCAGTGATGTGAAACCTCAACATCGAGTTCCCAGGCCAGACACAGGATTTCAGGCGACATTAAAAAGGAAAAAAATGTTACTAGAAGAACTAAAACAGGACAGGAGATGGAATTCCAGGGCAGTACCAGACATTTCCATCAGAGCAAGACTTGGAGGTAAATGAAGTGACATGGGCTTTGTAATTTTTAAACACTCAAATGAGAGAGAAGAGCATGGATCTAAGATTCAGTATTTAGCAGTTCATTTGACATAAAATTGTAAAAGACAAAATAAGGAATTCTTATTTTTAAATTATGGATTGTAAGGAAAAAGTAATAAGAATGATAAGCCTTTTATAAACCTGTTTGTAAAAAAATAGTTGGTTTTCAAAAAATACATTCATCAATATGTGGCCAACACAAAGTATATATCAGATAATTTATTCTAAACACACAGATAACCTAATTTTGCCACAAAGGAATTTATATTTAACTTTAATAATTGTGTATCATGCCTCCTTATCTGTCTCTGTCCTTTGAAAAAATTAATTTGCTGATGATTATCAAAGAGTTAGGTTACAGGAGCTGAAATGCAATGCGAAAGTAGTTGAAAGTAAATTTTGGGGTCTTGTAAGAACAGGAGCTGAAGAGAGGCAACCCCTGCATAAATAACTTCACGACATTCCTGGAGGCAGAATTTGATGGACACTCACTGACTTCTGCACCTTTTGGTTTCTCTCTAAGAAATCCCAGAGGCTGTCACAAGCCTGGCCCAGAAGTGGTGAGAAACTTCCAGAAGAAAGCCATGGGCAGTGTTCCTGTATGGAATGTGCCTGGTAGGCAGGGAGTGAAAAGAGATTAACATGTTTGAGCATGTGGGAAAGGCAAAGACCAAGTGCTGTAGCAAGAGATGCTGAGCTTGCTCTAGCCTTAAGAGGCTGCATCCTCTTCACCACTCTTCTGCAGTGCCCAGCCACAGACCAGAGGCCTAGGGAGGCTGTGTGGAGGAACAGTGACATCATTGTTTTTTGGAGCAGTGGAAGCTCATGGTTCCTGCCACTCCTCCATGAAGAGAGGCCATAGGCACTTGGGACGAGGAAGGGAGTACGAATCAGGGCAAAGATAGTAGAAATGCAAAGCCCCACAAAATAATGGTCCCAAGCCACACTCTCCAGATACCCACTCTTGAACAAGAAAAGAGCAATCTGATGAGAGATAAGCATGGGATAAGAACTATGCTTTTAATGTGCACTCCAGTTGTGGCCTCAGCAGGTAGGCTTAGGGAAATTCCTTAGTTTGGAATGTTCATGTAAATATATAAATGAGGTTCAATAACCTATTTTAAGAAATAATTATTTTATAATCCATTTGAAATACCATCTAGGGAAATAAGGTATTACTGAGAAGCAAATGCAATTCACATTGAAGGAACCATTGATGAGTTCAGGCCAGTCTTACAGCCATAGTACAGTTTTCACTGATTCTGAACTAGTGACCAATTTTCTGATCTGTCCAGGAAGGAGCTTGAGCTCAGTCTTTTGTTAATGTTTCAATGTACACTAATAGTCATTATCAAGAACTCTTCTTTAAAGGAATCGAAATCATTTTTCATTGTAGTCCTATTTTAGGCAAGTATGACACTTTGCTTGTAAGCAGAAAATCCCAACCTAGTGTAATTTTTAAGAACAATATTGATTTGTTTTCGTAAGTTTTCCGAAGAGTGAACTGTCAAAGCATTCCAACAAATTAGAGGTGAAGAAGCTAACTTATGACTGAAATAGGGATAACAGACATAGCACCAACGGTTCAGAACCAAATATACAGCTCATCTAGCCTCTATTTCACTGCCTAGATCAGTACAGCAGAATGCAGAAGATAGGCTCTAGAGTGAGATTGTCTGTACTCTATTCCTGGCAGGAAATTTACTTGCACCATGACCCAGGACTCGTTGCTAATCTCTATGCCTGTGTATCCTTATTTGTAAAATTCAGATACTAGTTATAATTTATAATAGCGAGGGCTATTTACTGTTGTTCATGTAAAAATATCTGACAAAGGAATGAACCAATAACATTTGTTAGATGTTGTAAAGTTAAACAAAGGCATGTTAAGTTAAAGTCCAGAATTTTCAGTTCCTTCATACATAAATTATCTTACAAAATTGTAGGAATTGGGGTTTCCCAGGTGGTGCAGTGGTTGAGAGTCCGCCTGCCGATGCAGGGGACGCGGGTTCGTGCCCCAGTCCGGGAGGATCCCACGTGCCGCGGAGCGGCTGGGCCCGTGAGCCATGGCCGCTGGGCCTGAGCGTCCCGAGCCTGTGCTCCGCAACGGGAGAGGCCACAACAGTGAGAGGCCCGTGTACCGCAAAAAAAAAAAAAAAAATTGTAGGAATTGAATGAATGAAGATGGGTAAAATACTTAGCAAAATTTGTGGAACCTGGTAAAGCATTTAATTAGTTGTAGCTGTTATGAGCTATTAACAGTTTCAAAGAACAACACTTGCAGTTCAGGGATTGATTTCAATATAATTTGGCCTATGCTTTCAGTGATTCTGGAAATAATCATTAATTGTAAATAATAAATACTTTCAGTTTTTAGCAAACCTAAATACACATAATTTCTCATACATTCTGATAAAGAAGGATATTTTCTCAGAATTAATTATATCACACACCATTATGCTTTCCAGTGTACTTTCATAAATATCAAAACAAGATCCTGAAAGATTATATCACTAATTTTTTGTCCTATTTCAACCTTATCTAGGCATTTAATGGTGGTCAGTTGTTTTTTGTTCCTAGTTCCATCCTGTCATGGGAGCCACACCCTCATGGCCTCATCTGAACCTAATTACCCAAAGGCCCCACCTCCAAATACCATCATATTGGGGTAGGGGCTACAACATATGAATTTTGGGGTACACACCCTCAGTAACAACCATCTTAACCATTTTTAAGTGTGTAGTTCATTGGTGTTAAGCACATTATTGTGCAGCCATCACCACTGTCCACCTCCATAACTCCTTTCATCTTACCAAACTGAAATTCTATATCCATCAAACACTAACTACCTTTCCTTCCCTCCTCTCAACCCCTACCAATCATTTTACTTACTTTCTCTATGAATTTGACCACTTTAGCTACCTCATATGAGAAAAATCATACAGTATTTTTCTTTTTGTGACTGGCTTGTTTCACTTAGCATAGTGTCCTCATGGACAGCAGTGTTCTTGCTGTAGCATATGTCAGAATTCCTTCCTTTTTAAGGCTGAATAATTTTCCATTTTATGTATATACCACATTTTGTTTATCCTTTCATCCATTAATGGACACTTCGGTTGCTTCGCCTTTTGGCTATTGTGAATAATGCTGCTATGAACATGGGTGTACAGATATATCTTCAAGATCCCGCTTTCTGTTCTTTGGGGTATATACCGAAAGGTGGAATTGCTCAATGGTAATTCTGTGTTTAATGTTTTGAGGAACCAGCTATTGTTTTCCATAGTGGCTAATCCATTTTACATTGCCACACAATGTATTAATGCACAGTTACAATTCCTTACATTCAAGGAATAAACCCCACTTGGTCATGGTGTATAATCCTTTCAAATATGTGTTAAATTCTGTTTTCTAGTATTTGAGGATTTTCACATCAGTATTCATCAGGATATTGGTCCATTTCTTCTTGTAGTGTCTTTGTCTGGCTTTGGTATCAGTTGGCCTTGTGGAATGAATTTTTTTGGAAGAGCTTGAAGTGGATTAGTGTTAATTCTTTTTTAAATATTTTGTAGAATTTACCAGTGAAGCGGTCTGATCTGGAGCTTTTCTTCGTTGGGAGTTTTGATTACTGATTCAATATCCTTATTAGTTATAGGTCTGTTCATATTTTCTGTCTCTTCATGATTCAGTCTTGGTAGGTTATGTGTTTTTAGGAATTTGTCCATTTCATGTAGGTTATATAATCGTTTGGTGTACAACTGTTCACAGTACTTTCTTATAATCCTTTTTTATTTCTGTAAAATTGTTGCTTCAAAACCTCAGGAGTTCCCCAGGTGAAATCCAAAACTGGCCCCTGTACTCACAGGGCAAGGAGAAAGAGGCAGGCTCTCCAGACAGGTAGGTGGCAGGTTTAATTACCGAGGAAACTTACTTATGCTTGTCTTAGGTGCCTTAAGATGAGTAGATCTCTGCACCCACCCTCCAGAATCTTCAAGTTTATGTAGAGGACTTAACGGGGTTCAGTCACGTATACTGTCCAGATGGTCTCAACGAAGCGTTACTCTCTCAAGGCTGTGTTCCTGAAACAGCTCCTCCTGTGGGAACAGTGGGCAGAACATACATTCATTTCAAGGACAGTGGAGGGGGTAGGAGCCTCTGATTGCCTGAGTTCAGCTCATGGGTCAGTGGGTGGTCACGTCCTCTCAATGACCTCCAGCAAAAATCAGTTGTAATGTCCCTTCTTTCATTTGTGATTTTAGTTATTTGAGCCTTCTTTCTTTTTCTGAGTCAGTCTAGCTAAATGTTTGTCAATTTTGTTGATCTTTTCAAGAACCAACTCTTGCTTTCATTGATTTTCCCTATTGTTTTTCTATTCTCTATTTTGTGTATTTCTGACCTAATCTTTATTATTTTCTTTTTTCTGCTAGCTTTAGGTTTAGTTTGTTCTTTTTCTAGTTTTTTAAGGTGTAAATTTAGGTGGTTGATTTGAGATATTTCTTCTTGAATACAAGCATTTATACCTATGAGTTTTCCTCTTAGCACTACTTTTGCTGAACCCCATTACTTATGTTTTTGTTTTCATTTGTCTCAAGATAATTTCTAATTTCCCATGTTATTTCTTCTTTAACCCAATGGTTATTTAGGGGTGTGGTGTTTAATTTTCATATATCAGTTTTTAATTTTATTCCAGTCTATTGATTTCTAGTTTCATTCCATTGTGTTCAGAAAGTATTAATATATTTTACATGCTTTCAGTCCTTTTAAATTTACTAAGACTTGCTTTGTCACCTACAATATAGCCTAGAGAATGTTCTATGTGCACCTGAGAAAAATGTGTATTCCACTTGGGTATTATGTTGGTTTGAGTGTTCTGTAAATGTCTGTTAGGTCAAATTGTTGTTTAAGTCCTCTACTTCCTTGCTGATCTTTGTCTGGTTGTTCTATTCATTATTAAAAGTAGGGTACGAAAGCCTTCAACTGTTATTGTAGGGCCGTTTCTCTCGTCAATTCTGTCAATATTTGTATCATATATTTTGAAGGTTGGATGTTTGGTTCATATAAATAAAATAAAGAATAGAAAAACAGCAGAAAAAATAACCTAAACCTAAAGTTGGTTCTTTGAAAATATCAACATAATTAACCTACCTTTTGCTATATTGAGAAAGAAAACTCAGGGAAGACCACTCACAAAGGGTATTTTAGATGTTTAAAAAAAACCAAACCTGTCTGTAACCATTAGAGGAGAGATAACACATGAATAAAAAAAAATACATAGAATAGTCCTTGAATCTTTCTTCTAAGGTTTTGGCTTCCTTAAAAGCACCTTGTTATGGAAATGTTTTATAATAAAAATAATAAGGCCTATGGGAAAATAGTGTTCATGGTAGACTCCTCCAAACTCATACAGTTTCATGGGTTACACACAAAACCCATTCACTGTAAAAATACGATCACAGTTTTAAACATGTTAAATCTCTAATAAATGAGGAAATACTTTTGTCAAGGAAATAATACAGTGCTTTCCTTGAAAAAAGACTTGATATTTGTTTGGTGGCATGAAAGCAATGAAGTGAGACTGTGGGTTATGAAGGAGAGGTGTGTAATAGCTGTTCCCAAAAGTGGCTTTTGGCAGCTCACCCCTTCCTGTGTGTGCCTGCCACTTTTCCTACCATAAAATGAGGTCTGTTTCCTTCTCACGTTGACTCTGGGCTTGGACATATGAGTGGCTTCAGCCAATAAGATATTAGCAAGCATGATGCAAGTGGAGGCCTGGTAAGTACTTGCACATTGAGATTGGTCATTTAGGGATTGCTCCCCTGAGTTTCAGTCACTATTTTGTGAGAGACCCAACCTAGATCCAGAGAGGAAGAAAAATAAGGCATTGGTCATCAGGCCCTACTGAGCTCCCAGCTAACAGTCAATACCAACTTGCCAGCCATGTGAGTGAGGTCATTTTGAACATTTTCAGCTATTGGAGCTATGCCTTATGACTGAACAATTCAGAGTCCAGTAGATGATGAATGGTTGTTTTAAGCTACTAGGTTTGAGGTTATTTTGCAGCACTAGTTACTGAAACAAGGTAGAAGAAAGGATGTCATCATACTTAGATGTAAGCATAGTGCCCCTGAGGTATATAGTTGTAATTCATTGCCCTGTTTACTTCTACTCTGGCTTAAAGTCAAAATTTTAGTTTTCTTGTTTTTCTACTTTTCTTTTTTTTTTCTAAGTAGCTGCTAGAATGGCTTCAAATCAGAGGATACCAAAAAGCACCATATTGCTGCTGATGGCATGAGAATCTACTGGAGGGTTTTCTTTGGCCAGCTGAGTCACAGACAGAATTATCCTTCTCAAAACTGAAAAGATCGTGGAATTCAGCACTGCCTCTCTCACTCTGCCTTGGCCTCTTGCCTCTGCTTATGTATTAGTTTTCTCTTGCTGCTATAACAAACTGCCACAAATTTAGCACCTTTAAATAAAGGCCATTTATTACTGACAAGTTTGTGGGTCAAAAACCTGAGCAGGCTTAACTCTGTCCTCTATTTGAGATCCAACTGCCAAAGTCAAGGTGTGCTCTTTGTTCATATCTGGAGGATCTGGGAAGAAATCTACTTTGGGGCTCATTCTAACTGTGCAGAATACAGTCCCTGACATCTGAGGCGCCCGTTTCCTTGCTCTCCGGCAGCAGGGGATGCACTCTGCTCCTGGAGTCTTCTCACATGGCCTGCTCCATCTTCACAGTCAGCAGTGCTGTGTCAAGGCCTTCTCACTTGCTACTCTCTCTCACTTACCTTCAGAATCCACAGAGGGTCCCCTGTTCTCCAGCCCTTCATTGCCACTTCTGAGTTTGCAGGTTCTGTCCTGCTTGGTCAAATATTGACTGAATCAACATCATCATTATGAAAGTGATATTACTTACTACTGTAGGTACTAATAATGTTACAACTACTAACTGATAATGTTATAAACTGCATGCCAGAAATTTGCCAATTCCTTTAAATACATTAATGGTAGTTTTTACAACTCTGACAGCAATCATTAAAGGTAAGAAAAATAAGACTCAGGGGGGTCAGGAGGTCACAGTGACACCTTAGCCAGGAAGTATATACATTATTAAGCCCCAAGTGTTGCTGTAGTCTGTTATGGAGCTTCACCAGATTGCTATCCATGGTGACCAGGGTGCTCCTGTGTTATCCCAAATCCCTCTCACAATTCATCTCACCTATGCTTAGGTATCTCTGTACTGTCCAGCTAGCTCCCAGTTTTAACATTTTAGTTCATCTTTTGCTGAGTTAGATTAATTCATGGGGCAAAGCTAAAAAGTGGAGGACCAAGTTAGAAGACCCCATGCGGTAGGAAAAGGAACTCTGTGGTACAACCGTTATCTTCACCTACACTAGTCCCCTGTCCAAACCAAAGTAATTTGCCAAAGTTATCAGTCTCTCTTATTAAGACTTACCAAGGAGGATAGGTCCAAGGCTTTCATGTCCTGACATTGTCCTACCTCTTTTGTTCATCTTCCACCATTCCCTGGCTGCCATTTCAAGATGTAGCTATACCCAACCTTCAGTAAGAGTTGTGATGCTGCTCTCACAGGGCAAGCCTACCATTGTACATACTGTTCCCCCATCTGGAATGACTTTTTTTCCTCCACTTCCCCTTTGTTATCCAAGTCATACTCAATTGTCAAGATGAGGTCAGGTCTTATCTTCAGGAAGATGTTCCTAACTCCCTACAATCTGGCTGGATTAGATGTCCCTCCTCTGCACTCCCACAGCACTCAGAGCTCAACAATGATCACAGTCACCACATTATACTGAAATTATCTACTTATATGTCTGTCTTTTCCATTTGTTCATGAGCACCTCAAAACCAGGAAACCTGTTTTCAATCTTTATACATTCATCTGCTTTCATTTGTGGTGAGGTAAATATTTGTTGAAGGCAGCTTTTATATTTGCCCATCTCTTATCATTAGGTTGAATTATCTACATAGTAAACTCCTTTGTGTCACCACCATCCCCAGTCTGTCTGCGTGCACATGCACAGATTAATAGTGCCCAAGAGATCTCTTCCAATAATAATAAATAACAAATAATTGTACACTGTTTACTTAATCTAACACATAAATTCCAGAGCGCTTCTGTTCTCACTGCTGAGAAAAGTTGTTAGATAATCCATGGAAAAATCAATACCACACAGTTTAGCTTTCTAGTAGGAAGTATTTCTGGTGGAAGAAGGAATTCCTATTGCATTGTGTACATTTGTATTTCGTACGTATGTACCCAAAGCACATACATTTTTGTTTTCAGGTTGGACAAGCCCACTGAGAGTTACTGCCTTACAGCCTCATCATGAATACTCAGAAAATCACCTATATACATTTGATGAGCAAGCAACATGTACCGTAAGGATTTCTTACTGCATAGCATTATGTAGTATTTGTAATCAATTTATTTCCTTGTCTGTATTTGATATTTTATGCCCTGTAAAAAATAGCTACGCATACTGAGTGAAGTAAGTCAGATAGAGAAAGAGAAATATCATGATATTGCTTATATGACGAATCTAAAAAAAAAATGATACAAATGAACTTATTTACAAAACAGAAATAGACTCACAGACTTAGAGAACAAACTTATGGTTACCAGAGAGGAAGGGTGGGGGGTGGGAAGAATAGTTAGGAAGTTTGGGATTGATGTGAACACACTGCTAAATTTAAAATAGATAACCAATAAGGACCTGCTGTATAGCACAGGGAACTCTGCTCAGTATTATGTTACAACCTAAATGGGAAAAGAATTTGATAAAGAATAGGTACATGTATATGTATAACTGAAACTGAATTTGCTGTACATCTGAAGCTAACACAACATTGCCAATCAACTATACTGCAAATATAAAATAAAAAGTTTAAAAAAAATATAGCTACCATTTATAAAGTACTCCTTATGGGCCAGGCACTATGTAGAAGTTCACAGTTATTGTATATTATGCATGTCTGTGCATCCCTACAACAGAACAGTACTATGGAAGAAGCATGAGTAGTTGATGATGGTAGTGCCCAACACAGGCCCCTCTACTGGCAAGTGCACCCTCCCCAGTGGCAGTAGGCAATAGCCACTAAATGTCTGCCAGCTGCCAGCTGGACACTGCACCCTCCCACATTGACCACTCAGGCTTTGGCCAATGACTGACTTCCTTGAAGAAACAGAATAAAGCTAGATTTCAGCTGAAACCACATTCCCACTGGTGTGTTTTCCTTGTCGTATCCTACACTTCACCTAGAGCACTCCCACCATGTATTAAATGAACAAAAATTGTGTTTGAGTCCCTGCTTCTGGACAAGACAGTGTTGTTATCCCCATATTATTTGAGAAATCTGAAGTCCTGTGATGTTAAGCAACTGACTTTTGACCACAAACTTTAAACCTAGATATATGTCTGAATCATCCTATGTGGATTAATAGATTCTAAACCCGTGATATTTAAATTACTTGAAGACTCCCCAAGGAATACATAGATATGACAAGGGATTTAAAAAAAAAAAAACAGCTTTACTGAGGTATGTTTTACACACCATAAAGTTTGCCCATTTAAAGTGTTCAATTCACTGGGGTTTTTTTCTTCTTTTTTTTAGGATATTCACTGAATTGTACAACCATTGCCACAATCTAATTTTAGAACTCTTTCATCACTCCAAAAAGAAACCCATGCCTATTAGCAGTAAAGATACGGATGCTTTCAAGGAGTCAATTTCCATTTCTGTTACTCTTGTCTTTACTCCTTCCTAAAGTTGAGCTGCCTGATAAATTATCTGTACTTAGAGATACAGATTGATTTCTTCTTTTCCCTCTTTCCCCACCTCTCCCTTTGCCTTTTCTAATTTTACCAAAAAGGAATGGAGCATACCGCCCACAAATCATGTACTAGGGTATATGGCCATGGAATAAAAAGGTCATTCAAAATAAATGTCACCAATGCCTCCTTTACTCAAGATGCCATCCACCCGTGCCAGGGCTTCATGTCTTTCCTTGTCTATGCACTTTTCTCTATAAGAAAATTAAAGCATTAGAAATGAGGGAGATTTGACCTGTTTTGAACTATTCTAAATTCAGATAAAAGGCAGAATTTGTTTACAAGCGTAAAGAAAATTTGTTAGTTTCACTTATTCCATCTCCAGACTCTTCAAAGAGTCTATTGCTCCTTCTGGTAAGTCCTGTGAAAGCAAATGAAAGGGAACATTAAAAGAAATTGAAGGCATTAATTAATGCCTTTTTTTTTTTCCATCTAAGGCTACAAATTTATGGCAAGACTACATGCTTTACTTAGCTATATATTGTAGAATTAGAATTCTGAAGTTTGTGCTTGTCCTGCAAAAGCTTATAGAGCATACTTATTTAAATTTAAAATAAGCTTAGACTTTTATGACAAAATCTTGATATTTTACTACCAGTAGTGGGAGCTAAGTAACATGGGACAGTACTTCCAATGGAAAAACAACTGGATTAACATTTTTTTTAATATCAAAAAGCTAATAAGGTGGAGAGAAATTACTGGGCCAATAAGAGGGTAGAAACTCTAAAATTTAAGCTATCACTTAGGGTCACTTCGGCCTTACAGCAATTTGCTGTTCTGGAAAGGGAAACTAAGCTTTAACTGAACATTTCCTAGCCTCGTGGGTATAAAACATCAAAAATTAGAATTGGTCTTTGAAAACCACCCACTACACCTGAAGGCTTTCAGTTTAGAAGTAAGGGTAGATCAATAGTAAAAAGCCTTGAACAGACTACAGCTGCTTCACAATAAAAGAGAAAACCAAGTCTTGAACTAGTATTAAGGTGATCCTAGATTGCTATCATTCCCAGAATCCAGACACATACAAATAAAACTTCTTTGGAGGATGATAGTATATTAATTACTAAGCCTCAAATTATTTCTGTCAATAACTTTTAAAATATAATGTTTAACACACAATCAACAGTAACCAAACACATAAAGAGAAAGGACACTGTGAATGAGAATCAGCAGAAATGAGAGAAAACAAAGAGAGACAAAAATTGATTCTAGACATTGGAAATATGCATAAAATGTTCAAAAAGAAAAAAGAGATTAAGCTCAAAATGTTTGTAAATAAGTTAGAAATTAGAAAATGCAAAAGTAGAAAAATGAGAAAAATGTAGTACCAGAACTTAAAAATACAGTAAGCAAAGAATAAGGTAGATGGGTGCTGTAGCAGATTAGACACAGTTAAAGAGAAAATTGGAGAACTGTAGATAAAAGAGAGGAAAATACTCTTGATGATGCACAAATTTACAAAAAGATGGAAAATACCAAAGGGAGAGTGAAAATCATAGAAGATACAGTGAAAAAGAAAAATATGTTTATTTGGAATTCTAGATGTGTAAGAGAATAGGAGAGAAGCAACATGTGAAGACACAATTATCATATCCACTGCTGTTTATTTATGGAGTTCCCTGTGGCATCCCCTCACATATTCTGCTGTACATTAAGGATTAATTATTAGTAAGCCAATCATGACAGCAGCAGCAGCAGCTGCTGGTGTCAGCCCCAGCACCAACAAAAATGGCAGCAAGAGTCCCAAAAGACAGACAAAGCAAAGAAAACACAAAAATGGAAAGAAGGAAATTTTTGAAAGTTATTTCTTCACATTGTTTATGGTAATTGCATTGTTTAGAATCTGGGCATCAGTTGTATCTTTTGTTAGGTCTTGTTGAACATGAAATTCTAGGAAATTGAAACATGATATTGTTGGTGATGGAGGATCTTAATGTGAATGATGCTAAAGTATCAGGACATAAAGAGAGATCTCCTTCAATGTTATTAGTCTTGTCAGAAGAAACTAGGAAATATCTAGATTTATTAGTAGAGGTTCCCATTGAATCAGATTCCAAGAGCACTAGAGATGAAGTCAAAGATCAAATTTAATCACTTCTTTATGAAATAGTACACACAAAACATTCAGAGAACAGAGATAGAAGACACACCAGCAGAAGAATAGCTACTAGAAGAATAGCTACTAGAAAATGAATATTTATTAGGAAATTATGTAGATGATAAATTTGAGGACCTGCAAACTAAAACATTTCATAAAGAAACTGAAGCTACATACATAGAAGTGGCAGCTTACAAGACTAATCAGGAAGTGGAAGAGAAAAATCCAGATTCCAATGAAAGACTGTGCCATGATACCAATGACATGATAAACCAAGATGATGATGAACAATAATATGAACCGCCAGAAAATGGGGAGACATAAATTCAGACCCTGCTAGGAAAGATTTAGTTACCTTCTTGAAGAAGAACAATAGGAAATGACAGACTTCAGAATCTTTGCCCCTAAAACTAGAGGAGGACCAATCTTATCCACACATCATTCACCAACTTTTTCAATACATTGCCCACAGGAAACAGGTAATTGTGACAAATCTTGTAAATTGCTGAAAAGCTCACGATCTAAAACATTTTAAATGAATTGTAGTCAATTGTAATTTAGAATACTTTTTAGAAAGAAAAATTTGATGTGATTTTGCATTTCTACATGCCTCGTTTTTGACAGTAGATCCATTGGTTTTATTTGCTTGTTTGCTCCATCTCTCACACAGCTCTTATTCTTACCCATGTTTATGTGTAATCTTCAGAAAAGATGTAGAAATTATATTGATGTAGCAGCAATTGCTTTGTCAGATTTCATATTTGTTAGTAGTGCATAACACTAACAATGTTAGGTTTATTTGGGTGACCTCTCTTCTAAACATGGATTTTTATCTGCAAAGGCACTGAAATATTTGCTAATGACTCCGGCTGATAGGAATCATCATAAACTGTGTGCCAATTAACAGGACAATGGGATACTGGGGAATATAGTACATATAGATATACTGGAACTAGATATAGTAGAATAAAACAGCACAATTAACAACTCAACCTAATAGACATACATAAATAAATCTTTTTGCAAGGACCATTTACAAAAATTACCACATACTATGCCATAAAACAAGTCTAAAAATATTTCAAATGTTTTAAGTCATACAAAGTATATTCTTTGCCCACAAGACTATTATGATAGGTCAAAACACCTTAGAAAATCATGCATTTGGAAATATAAAAATGTATTTATGAATGAGTGATGGGCCAAAGAAGAAATCATAAAGGAAACTAGAAAATATCTTGAACTGAATAATAAAATGTTGTACAACACAAGGAATATAGCCAATATCTTACAATAACTATAAATGGAGTATAACCTTTAAAACTTGTGAATCACTGTATTGTACACCTGTAGATTATATAATGTTGTACATCAACTGTACTTCAATTTAAAAAATAAAATCGATCCAGGGAAGGAAAGGCCAGAAGTGATTCCGCCATGGTTGGGACCAGCCTGGAGCCAGTGAGGGTCCCTGACTGAAGACCCAGCAGGCCAACTTTGAAGAAAACCTGGAGAGAGGGCAAGTTACAAATCATCCCCAGACTACAGGAGATACAGACATGGCAGAAGGGACTTGGATCAGGTCAGAAGCCAATTTCCCTGTGGTACCGAAGTGGATCCTGATGAATTTACCCTTGCAAGTGAAAAAGATGACATTACATACAAAACTGGAAGTTCATGAGTAAGAAGAGATTGAATAATAACTCAGACATGCCTTTTGGGGCATTTAAGCCCTGAGAAAACCCTCTGTGACCCAGAGACTCACAAAGCCAGAGGAGTTGTCATTCTTCATGGTCTTGGCATTGCCAAAGGCCTCCAGCAGGGGATTGGCATTGATGATTTGATCTTCCATAGCTCCCTGCAAAGACAAGAGCAGTCCTCACATCTGGGCTTCCTGAGCGCTCTGACAGTTTTGATTCTGACACACGCCAATCAGACCCACCTGCACTTTGCCAGTTTCATCCTTCTTCTCTCCAGTAACTGCAATTGTTGCAAAGTACTGGATGACACGCTTCTCTGTGTTCACAGTCTTTCCTGCTCCAGATTCTCCACTGTCAAAAAGAAACCAAATAATAGATAAGAACTACAGCTTACATTGTCAATATCTAAGACAATCACCACAAACCAGAGAAGAAGAAAAAAAATCACTTATGTGGTCAGGATGGACTGGTTTTCATGGTCTGCGAAAAAGAAATCAAGACACTCAGTTTTTAAAAATAGTACACATCCAATATGAAGATTATCGACTCTGTTCAGATTAAACATAGTTTATTCTTTTTAACATTTTGAAGATGTTGCCTGTGGGCTTGGTTTTGTGTGTCGATCCCAGATAGTACTTGCCTCTTGCAGTAAAATTTGTTGAAAATGAGAGGCAAAGAATCATCTGTTTTTTCTTAAAATATTATTAACTTTAAAATTTATGGGAAATTTCAAACATATACAAAGGTAGAGGCAATAATGTAAAGAGCTCCTATGTACCCATCATACAGTTTCAGCAGTTATTATTTGGCCAGTTTTATATAATCTATACTCCCATCCTAAACTCACTCAGTTATTTTAAAGAAAATTCCAGGCATCATATAATTTCATCTGTAACTATTTCAGTAAGAATCATACAATTCTGAAGTTTCATTTAACAGATGAAGAAACAAACCCAGAGAGAAATAAGTGATTTTCTAATACTTACATAGCTTGTCAAGATATTTAGGTCAACAGTTTATATATTTTTCTGGCCTCTTCAAGGTTCTTCATATTAATTTGACTACTGCTAATTCTAAAAAAGGAAGGGATCTGGAATTGTAAATGTTGGTGCTCATTTACTTTTAGTTTCCTTGTATACACACTTCTAAGGGATAAAAACAAAAATTATCACTAAAAATAATAAAATAAAAAAATAAAATAGAATTATTGTAGTAACGTGTGGGAATGCAACTATAACAGTGCCTGGAGGAAAATATACAATTCTTTTTTTTTTTAATAATCTTAAATGAATATGTTATAACAGAAGAAAACCTGAAAATTTAAGAACTAAGCAAGCATCCATCTCAAAATGAGAAAAAATAATAGTCAGTTTTTTAAGTTGAATGGAGGATATAACAGATAAAAGGAGAAATAAGAAAAGAGGAAACAAACATATATTTTAAAAGAACACCAAGGCCACAAGTTGGTTCATTGATAAACAATTGATAAATATCTGCCGATGTCAATCAAGAAGAACAAAAATATATCACTTTGGGGAAGCCAAATATAATGCTGACCTCATAAAACTGTGCATCCCCGTATAGCCTCAAAAACAGTGCAGAACAAGACAAATGACAGTATACAAAAACCTTACCATCACCATAACTAGAAGGCAGAGAAATTCTAAATTTCAAATTACTGCAAGTTCAAAAGAAAAGAAAACAGAAAATCTTAACAAGTCATGTCTCAACATCTCAACAGAAACCCTTTTTTTGGTAAATGAGGACAGCTTTGGAAAAATTACATGGTAGACAGAAGCCAGCTTAAAATTGGTCAAAACCATGGATAAATAGACAAAGTCTAAGACTAAAAATATAGATAATGTCTAAGTCTAAAGTCTAAGTCTACAGAGAAGGAGTTAAAAGAACATGTGATCTGAGATGGCAGTTTCTGAAAGGAATTGATTGTGTAGGAGAAGAAGGTTAAAAGAAAAAAAAGAAGGAAAAGAGGAAAATTTAAGATCCTGAAAAGCAAAAAGAATTATTTAATTGGAGATTTTACAAACCCTCTGGTAACAGTCAACTAATATAAGGAAAAAACTTTATTAAAGAAACTGTACTTTGCTACACTGACAGAAGAGGGTACCACTGAACTACAAATATTAAACCACACAAAATTCACAGAATTAATTAAAGAAAACTGTAATAAAACAGAAAACAAGAATCAAAATACTTTAGTGAAAAAAATTCCTCCCCAAATCAACTTTAAAAATATTGTAATATAACACTCTGAAGTTTGTTATATATTTTCAGGCAAGCATTTGAGAATATGAAAATTGCCTGCATAAAGAAATTCAAAAATTTACAAATAAAATTTTAGGTGAAGCAAATGAAAGGAAATTCATTTCAAAATTAAGACCTAATTTCTAATTACATGATGCCCAAGGAAACTAAAATTAAATAAGATTTAATTAAAATAAAAATTTAATGGGGGACTTTGAAGAAAGGTAGGAAGACATCCAAGAGAAGAAGAATGAAGAATTAGTTTAAAATATCTGAGTGAAAATGGTTGAAAAGGAAGATAAGCAAAGAAGAAAAAAAAATATGTATAATTGGAGTCCCTGAAGAAAAACTAAATGATAGAATGGAAATAATATGTTAAACCAGGGTTTCTCAACTTTGGCACAATGACATTTTGGGCTGAATAATTCTTTGTTGTGGGGGAGATTTTGTGCAATGTAGGATGATTAGCAGCATTCCTGGCTTCTCCCCACTAAACACCAGTAGTACCTTTCTTGATGAATGAAAATCCATTCTCAAAATGCTAGAAAATGGACAGCAAAGGAAAACAACAATAGTACAAAGCGAGAAAAAAGATAACAGAAGAAATTAATGAAGTACAGGAGATGGAGTAACATGCACTCAACTATTCTGCCTTAATAATGTAGAAAACTGAACAAATTTTGAGAAATAATGGCTTCCAGACACTAGACAAGAGGCAGTGAAGTACTAAGCTCTCTGAGGAAGGAAGAACAACATTGTGAACTCCACAATCGTACTGGCTTACTACCCGGAGACAGTTTCTAAACCACAGTCCAGGGAAGGGAAATCCATACAAAGCTTCACACTTTCATGCAGTTGAGGAGACAGAGATTGGTGTTCTGGGGGTGAGGGGCAAGTCAAGCATAATTTTCAGAGTAGGATACGAGGGAGGAGGGAGCTACAGCAAGGGGGCTCTGGAGATCTGGGAGAGAGAATGAGCAGAACTTTGAGCACTGATCTTTGCCTCCTTAAGGGGAAACTACCAAAGCTGAGGAAACACCTATTGTAAAGAACCGGCATGATCATTTTCTGAAGCTCATACAGGCAGGGGATGTCCATGTCCCCACAAAGTAGAAGGAATAAACTTTTTAGTTCATGGGATGTCAGGTGGACGCTTCAGAAGGATGTCACCTCTGAAGTCAGGCTTAGTTAACCCTACTCTAAAGCTTCCTCTGGACTTTAATAAACAAAGCTTAAAAGCAACCTTCAAAAGCACCCAACTGATTTCAAGTACTGAACTTTGTGCTGGAACAGAATCTAACACTATTTAAGTATTAAAATAAGTTCTAGCAACCAATAAACTAACATCCAAAATAAGCAAAGCTCAATTAAAAATTAATTTTTATGCAAAGGAGAAGAAAAATATTACCCATAGTCAGGAGCAAAAGTAAGTCAGTAATGCCAGACACAGAAGTGACAGACATGAAGAAACAAGCAGACAGGGATATGTTCAAGCAGCTATTACAAATGTGTTCCCTACATTCAGGATGTACAGGAGACCACACTATGATGATGTGGAAAATGGGCCATACAAACAAGACTCAGAAGGACTTCTAGAGAAAAACACCATGTCTAAAATGAAAGATAAATGGATAGCTTCAAGAACAGATTAGACACTGCAGAATAAAAGGTCAGTGAAATTAAAGACATAGCAGTAGAAACTCGAACATGAAATACAGAAAGAAAATTAACAAATAAAGCATCAGTCAGCTGTGGGACAGTGTCGAGCAGTCTAACATACATGTAATTGGAATTCCAGGGTAAAAAGGAAGGTGGGAAAAAAATATTTTGGGAAATAATGGCCCAAATTGTTCCTAACTGAAGAAAATTATAAATCTTCACATCCCAAAAATTCAGCAAATGCCAAGCTGAGTAAAGATAAATAAAACCATGCACATCAACCACAATGTGGAAAAACAGTGATAAAGAGAAAATCCTAAAATAGAGAAAAAAAATTATGTACAGAGGAACACATGTAAGAATGACAGTAGGTTTCTTGTCAGAATCTGTGCAAGCCAGAATAAAATGAAAACACATTTTAAATTTTAAAAAAATCAACTATGAATACTTTAACCAGAAATAACACATTTCAAAAATAAAGTCAAAACACACAAGGACATTTTCAGAAAAACCAAGCTGAGAAAATTCATTGCTAGCAGATGTAAAGGAAGTTCTTTAGATAGAAAAAACTAAAGTATATGGAAATTTGAATTTCCACAATGAAATGGATTTGAGATCAACAGAAATGGTAAATATGTGGGTAAAAATAAAATACTATGTTTTGTTTTTAAGTTAAAGTATACTGACTGTTAAAGGAACAACCATTACAGGGCTTCCCTGGTGGTGCAGTGGTTGAGAGTCTGCCTGCCATTGCAGGGGACACAGGTTCGTGCCCTGGTCTGGGAAGATACCACATGCTGCAAAGCGGCTGGGCCCATGAGCCATGGCCGCTGAGCCTGCGCGTCCGGAGCCTGTGCGTCTGGAGCCTGTGTTCCACAACGGGAGAGGCCACAACAGTGAGAGGCCCGCGAACAGCAAAAAAAAAAAAGAAAAGAAAAGAAAGAAACAACCATTACAAGTAGTTAGAGGTTATAGCATATGTAGGAGTAAACTGTATAACAGTAACCCAGGGAATGCCAGGATGAAAATGAGGATATGCTGTTGTAATTTTTACACCATTTGTGAAATGGTGTAATATACTGTAAACCCTAGAATTAAAGACGTGTATTGTAAATCCTAGAGTGACCATGATAAAAGAAAGAAAGAGAGAGAGACACACAGAAAGGAAGGAAGGAAGGAAAGAGAGAAAGAAAGAAAGCTAATAGGCAGAGATAAAATTAAATTGTAAAGAGGAAAAAAATTACCTTAACTAATCCAAAACAAAGTAATGCAAAAGGAAAAGGAGGTGAAACAAATAGTAAATAAAGCTAGATTTTAAAGCTAGATTTAAACCAAATTATGTCAATTGTTATATTGACTCTAACTATATATAATTAAATTTAAAGCCAGCAATTTTTATGTTGGATTAAAAAAATTAATACCCAACTATATTCTGGCTACAAGAAAACCACGTTAAATACAAATAGATAAAAGTTTAAGATGGGAAAATATATACTGCACAAAAAAGAGTTAAAGAAAACAGAAATATCTGTAATAATATCAAACGAAGTAGATTTCAGAACAAGAAATTTTACCAGATAGATACTCCATGATGATAAAGAAGGTCAATTTATAAAATGACCTAATAACACAACTCAAATATATGAAGCAAAGACTGATGGAACTGAAAAGCAGATCCACAATCACTATCAGAGATTTAAACACTCCATTCTTAGTAACTGATAGAAAAGGTAGACAGAAAAAAAAAGTGAAGATAAAGAAGATATAAAAAGAAGATATAAAAAACATTATTGACTGATTTGACCTACTTGGTATAGTCCACACAACAATAGCAGAATAGGAATTCTTGTCAATTCACACAGAGGGTTCACCAAGGTAAATTGTATTCTGGGACATAAAATAAATCAATAAATTAAAAGAATTGAAATTATACACAGAATACACTCTGATTTCAAATGAATTAAGGTAGAAATCAGTAATGAAAGGTATCAGGTAAAGACTGAAGATGCACACACATGTTTAGGGTCTAGCAATCTAGCATGTGGTTACTAAAGTTAAGTCATGATAAAGTTGTCTACCCCAGAAATGTAAAATTTGCTTAACTTTAGGAAATCGGTAAACATAACTAACTGTATCACAGCAGAAAATCATATACTCATCTAAACATAGGCAAAAAAAGAAAAGAGTCTGATGAAAAGAACTGAAAATTATCCTCAAATTAACAACAGATATCTATGAAAAGGTAAATCAAACAATATTTGAACTCTACACATTGGAGTTCCTAGCCAGCCAAGTCAAAGAAACACAAAAATAGTATAAAACTTAGAAAGTGTTAAGCAAATCTATTATTCTTGATAATATGATTATGCATGTTAAAAATCCAATTAAATCTGGGGTTAACTTACTAAAATTAAAAAATGAGTGTAATAAGGTTTCTAGAAATAAATATTATTATAAAATCATTAATTGTATTCTAAATATCAGTGAGAAGCAGAACATTTTTTAAGAGTTTAAGCTATCATTTAAAATTGCATCAAAATTATTAACTATTGAGTAATAAATCTAACAAAACATATTCAAGAACCCTGTGGCAAAACTAGTACGTGTATTGAGAGAAATTTTAAAATACCCAAATAGATAGAGAAATATACTATTATCTGGATTGGAAGGCTCAACATTTAAAGTTTTTTTAGACCTTTCTAAGTTGATTTATAGTTTCAATGTAATTTCAATCAATATCCTATCTGCATATTTGTGGAAATTGAAAATTTCTTTATAAAATGGATACAGAAAGCAAAGAATCAGAAATAACCAAGACTATTCTTAGGAAGAAGGGAAAATCAATATTTGTAATAAAAACTCTCAACAAATTAGATTTATGAGGGGACTTCCTCAACCTGATATTTAAGGCATCTGTGATAAACTAAGGCTAAAGTAATGATGAAAGACAATTTTCTTTCTCTAAAATCAGGAACAAGACAAAAATGCCTGCTCTTACCACTTTTATTTTCCATCCAATGGAGGTAATGGCTATTGCAGCAGGGTAAGGAAGAGAGGTAGAAGTCATAAATATTGGAAAGGAAGAAACAAATCTATTTTTACATACAGATGACCTAATATTTATAGAAAATCTTCAGGAATCTTCAACTACTAAAAGTAATAGCTGAATTTATTAAAGGCATAAGTTTATTGTTAATATACAAAAACCAATTGTATTTGTGCATATCAGAAGGCAACAATTGGAAAATGAAATTTCAAAAGATTCTGTTTACAATAGGGCCAAAATCAACATAGAATTTAGTGAAACACATGCACATTTTCTTCACTGACAACTAGAGTATATTGATGAATGAAATCAATTAAAGAAGACCTAAATAAATGGAAAGCAAACCAGGTTTATGGACTGAAAGACTTATTATTGTTAATATGTTAATGCTTCCCCAGTTGATCTATAGATAGTTTCAATGCAAACTCCATCAAAATCTTAAGAGACACTTTTGAAGAAATTGGCAAGCTGATTATAAAATCAGTATAAAACAGAAACCTAAAATAGCTAAATCAATTTTGAATAAGAAGAATAATCTTGGAGGATTTATGCCACCTGATTTCAAGTCTTACTATAAAGTTACAATAATCAGTACCAAAGGGAAAATGATAGATACAGATTAATGGAACATAAAAGAGAGTCCAGAAGTGGAGACACCTAATATATTGCCATTTGATTTTTTTAATGTGCCAAGGCATTTTAGTGAAGAAAGGGAAGTCTTAATATATTACTAAAACAACTGGATATCCTATGGGGAAAAAAATCAAGTTTTACTATATTAACATATACAAAAAATTAACCTTAAAATGGATAATAAGCCTCAATATAAAATTAAGATTGTAAAAATTTTTAAATATTTAGATTTTCAAAATGCATTGTTAAAATGAAACAGCAAGCTACACAATGGGAAAATATTCACAATCACATATATGACAAAGGATTTGTACCTATAATGTATAAAAACCTCCTAAAATCAATCAATAACAAGACGAACAACCCAAGTGAAAAATGAACAAAAGATCTGAACAGACACTTCACAAAAAATATAAGAATGGCTAAAAAATACATGAAAAGATGTTCAACATGCTGAGTCATTAGTGAAAAACAGTATATCCCCACAATGGCTAAAATTTAAAAGACTGAAAATTCCAGGTGTTGACAAGGATCCAGAACACTGGAACTCTCACACACTGCTGGTGGGATTGTGAAACATTACAGATACTTTGGAAACTCTTTAACACTGTTTAGAAGTTAAACACGCACCTATCAAGTGTCCCAGCCATTCTACTCCTAGATATTTACCCAAGACAAATTTAAATGTATGTCCACACAATGACTTGAACATAAATATTCAAAGCAGCTTTATTCATAATTGCCAAAATGTGGAAACAAATGTTCACATGCATGTGAAAGTATGAACAAATTGTGGCATAGTCATACAATGGAATAGTATTCAGCAATAAAAATCTGATACATGGAGTTCTGGAAAGATGGCGGAGGAGTAAGATGTGGAGATCACCTTCCTCCCCACAGATACACCAGAAATACATCTATAGGTGGAACAACTCCTACGGAACACCTACTGAATGCTGGCAGAAGACCTCAGACCTCCCAAAAGGCAAGAAACTCCCCACGTATGTGGGTAGGGCAAAAGAAAAAATTAATTAAAAACAGAGACAAAAGAATAGGGACGGCACCTGCACCAGTGGGAGGGAGCTGTGAAGGAGGAAAGGTCTCCACACACTAGGAAGCCCCTTCGCGGGCAGAGATTGCGGGAGGCGGAGCGGGGAGCTTCGGAGCCGCGGAGGACAGCGCAGCAACAGGGGCGCGGAGGGCAAAGCGGAGAGATTCCCGCACAGAGGATCGGCGCCGACCGGCACTCACCAGCCCGAGAGGCTTGTGTGCTCACCCGCCGGGGGGGGCGGGGCTGCGAGCCGAGGCTCGGGTTTCGGTCGGAGCACAGGGAGAGGACTGGGGTTGGCGGCTTGAACATAGCCCGAAGGCGTTAGTGCGCCACGGGTAACCGGGAGGGAGTCCGGGGGAAAAGTCTGCACCTGCTGAGGAGGCAAGAGACTTTTTCTTCCCTCTTTGTTTCCTGGTGCGCGAGGAGAGGGGTTTTAAGAGCGCTGCCTAAAGGAACTCCAGAAACGGGCGCGAGCCGCGGCTAAAAGCTCGGAAACCAGAGACGGGCGGGAGACGCTAAGGCTGCTGCTGCCGCCACCAAGGGGCCTGTGTGCGAGCACAGGTCACTATCCCCACCCCTCTTCCGGGGAGCCTGTGCAGCCCGCCACTGCCAGGTTCCCGGGATCCAGGGACAACTTCCCAGGGAGAACACACGGCGGGCCTCAGGCTTCTGCAACGTCACACCGACCTCTACCACCCCAGGCCCGCCCCGCACTCCGTGCCCCTCCCTCCCCCCGGCCTGAGTGCGCCAGAGCCCCCGAGTCAGCGGCTCCTTTAACCCCGACCTGTCTGAGCAAACAACAGACGCCCTCCAGCGACCTACACGCAGAGGCAGGGCCAAATCGAAAGCTGAGCCCCTGTGAGCTGTGAGAACAAAGAAGAGAAAGGGAAATCTCTCCCAGCAGCCTCAGAAACAGCGGATTAAAGCTACACAATCAACTTGATGTTCCTTGCATCTGTGGAATACATGAATAGACAGCGAATCATCCCAAATTGAGGAGGTGGACTTCTAGAGCAAGATCTATGATTTTTTTCCCCTTTTCCTCTTTTTGTGAATGTGTATGGGTATGCTTCTATATGATTTTTTCCCCTTTTCCTCTTTTTGTGAATGTGTATGTGTATGCTTCTGTGTGAGATCTTGTCTGTATAGCTTTGCTTCCACCATTTGTCCTAGCGTTCTATCTGTCCATTGTTTTTTTTTAAATTTTTTTCTTAATAATTAATTTTAATTTAAAGAACTCTATTATACTTTACCTTCTTTCTATCTTTCCTTCCTTCCTTCCCTTTTTGAGACAACGAATCGTCCCAAATTGAGGAGGTGACTTGGAGAGCAAGTTTTATGATTTTTTCCCCTTTACCTCTTTTTGTGAGGATGTATGTGTATACTTCTATGTAAGATTTTGTCTGTATAGCTTTTGCTTCCACCATTTGTCCTAAGGTTCTATCCGTACCTTTTTTTTTTCTCTAAATAATTATTTTTTTAATTCAATAACTTTATTATACTTTATTTTATTTTACTGTATCTTCTTTCTTTCTGTATTTTTTCCTTCCTTCCCTCCTTCCTTCCTTCCTTCCTCCCTCCCTCCCTCCCTCCTTTCTTTCCTTCTTGCCTTCTTTCCTTCTTTTCTTCTTTCTTTCTTTCTTTCTTTCCTCCTTCCCTCCTTCCTTCCTTCCCGCCTTTCTTTCTTTTTTCTTTCTTTATTTCCTCCTACTTATACTAATTCTCTCTACTTTCTCTCCCTTTTATTCTGAGCCGAGTGGATGAAAGGCTCTTGCTGCTCCAGCCAGGAGTCAGGACTCTGCCTCTGAGGTGGGAGAGCCAACTTCAGAACACTCGTCAAGAAGAGACCTCCCAGCCCCACATAATATCAAACGGCGAAAATCTCCCAGAGATCTCCATACTCGTCAACAAGAGACCTCCCAGCCCCACATAATATCAAACGGTGAAAATCTCCCAGAGATCTCCATCTCAACACCAGCACCCAGCTTCACTCAACGACCAGCAAGCTACACTGCTGGACAACCTTTGCCAACCATATAGCAAGACAGGAACACAGCCCCACCCACTAGCAGAGAGGCTGCCTAAAATCATAATAAGTCCACAGACACCCCAAAACACACCACCAGACGTGGACCTGCCCACTAGAGAGACAAGATCTAGCCTCATACACCACAACACAGGCACTAGTCCCCTCCACCAGGAAGCCTACACAACCCACTGAACCAACCTTAGCCACTGGAGACAGACATCAAAAACAACGGGAGCTACGAACTTGCAGCCTGCAAAAAGGTGAACCCAATCACAGTAAGATAAGCAAAATGAGAAGACAGAAAAACACACAGCAGATGAAGGAGCAAGATAAAAACCCACCAGACCTAACAAATGAAGAGGAAATAGGCAGTCTACCTGAAAAAGAGTTCAGAATAATGATAGTAAAGATGATCCAAAATCTTGGAAATAGAATGGACAAAATGCAAGAAGCAGTTAACAAGGACCTAGAAGAAATAAAGATGAAACAGACAATGATGAACAACACAATAAATGAAATGAAAAATACTCTAGATGGGATCAATAGCAGAATAAATGAGGCAGAAGAACGGATAAGTGACCTGGAAGATAAAATAGTGGAAATAACTACTGCAGAGCAGAATAAAGAAAAAAGAATGAAAAGAACTGAGGACAGTCTCAGAGACCTCTGGGACAACATTAAACGCACCAACATTCGAATTATAGGGGTTCCAGAAGAAGAAGAGAAAAAGAAAGGGACTGAGAAAATATTTGAAGAGATTATAGTTGAAAACTTCCCTAATATGGGAAAGGAAATCGTTAATCAAGTCCAGGAAGCACAGAGAGTCCCATACAGGATAAATTCAAGGAGAAATACGCCAAGACACATATTAATCAAACTGTCAAAAACTAAATACAAAGAAAGCATATTAAAAGCAGCAAGGGAAAAACAACAAATAACACACAAGGGAATCCCCATAAGGTTAACAGCTGATCTCTCAGCAGAAACTCTACAAGCCAGAAGGGAGTGGCAGGACATACTGAAAGTGATGAAGGAGAAAAACCTGCAACCAAGATTACTCTACCCAGCAAGGATCTCATTCAGATTTGATGGAGAAATTAAAACCTTTACAGACAAGCAAAAGCTGAGAGAGTTCAGCACCACCAAACCAGCTTTACAACAAATGCTAAAGGAACTGCTCTAGACAAAAACACAAGAGAAGGAAAAGTCCTATAATAACGAACCCAAAACAATTTAGAAAATGGGAATAGGAACATACATATCGATAATTACCTTAAATGTAAATGGACTAAATGCTCCCACCAAAAGACACAGATTGGCTGAATGGATACAAAAACAAGACCCATATATATGCTGTCTACAAGAGACCCACTTCAGACCTAGAGACACATACAGACTGAAAGTAAGGGGATGGAAAAAGATATTCCATGCAAATGGAAACCAAAAGAAAGCTGGAGTAGCAATTCTCATATCAGACAAAATAGACTTTAAAATAAGGACTATCAGAAGAGACAAAGAAGGACACTACATAATGATTAAGGGATCGATCCAAGAAGAAGATATAACAATTGTAAATACTTATGCCCCCAACATAGGAGCACCTCAATACATAAGGCAAATACTAACAACCAT